>NW_020172632.1:6222441-6240137 GCF_003031525.2 Neophocaena asiaeorientalis asiaeorientalis | reverse complement strand
AGCGAGCCAGTGGCTGGAGAGGCTGTCAGGCCGGCCGCGGCCCCGCCCCCGCCCCGGGGTGCCGCCCCGCTGGACTCTGCTGCTGCTGGGGCTGCGGCGCCAGTGGAGGCGCGCCTAGCCTCGCGCCCTGGGAGCAAGCTGCTGCGGCCGCCGCGAGGTGAGCGGGGCGAGGTGAAAGGGGGCGCGGCCCGCGGCCCGGGAAGCGGGAGGGCGCCCGGCCAGACATCCGAGGCTGGCGTCCCAGGGAAGGTGGAATTGGGGAGCTTTGGGATGGCGCGGGGAGCGCGAGGGGAAAGGAGAGTTTGGGGGCCCGGGGCCCTTTTCCAGGAGGGACGATGGAAGGCCCAAGGCTCTGTGGAGGGGCACGCAGCGCGCGCGCGCGGGGAGTGTGAGACCGTGTGCGGCTGCTAGTGTTGCTGAGAGTCTGAGCGGGTGAATGAGGGTAGTGTGTATGGCACGTCGTGTCCCCGAGTGTGCATTTGCGGGGTGTTTGGTGTGTGTGGGAGCGGGCGTGCATGGGCTACCGACTTTGTGCAGGTTTGCACGCGCGATAGGTTCGTTTTCTCAGTTGCGCGTGGGAGTGTGCGTGTGATGGGTTCGCGTCGCTGGAGTGAGCGCCTATCCTCCGACTCCCATTTTCGCAGCTTGGGTGGTGGTGGTGGGATCTCACAGGGTCTCTCCCCCGGCCTGTGGGTGCTCAGTCCGCAGTCCCTGCGCGCAGCCGGCTCCCAGAGCGCCCACGAGGCGAGGAGTGCAGCGGGTGACCTACCCCGAGCAGTCTCCGCGGCTTCGCCAGAGCCCTGCTCCGGGAATCTCTGGTTGCCGCCCGCTGTGTATCTCACTGGGTGACGCGCACAGGCGCTGTCCCTTCTCCAGGCCTCAGTTTCCCCATTCGTCCAAAAAGGGCTTGGTGGGGGCGGATTGGGTGGCCGGGCCCTCCACAAGCCAGGGAAGAACGGCCAGCCGCTCCTGCGCCCTGGAAGGGGCCTTTTACGCGGATCAGGTTGGTTAGGGTGAGTGTCACGTTAGGGAGTGTGGTGGGGCGAACCCATTTCAAAAAGGAGGAAGAAACGGAGGGATGGTGACCTGACCAAACCTCGGCCTCCGGACGAGAAGGGGACCGCTCCGCTCATTCTAACGCGCCTGTGCTTTCTCCCCTCCGCAGGAGCCCGGCGCGACCTCCAGCGGTGCGCCCCGCCCCGGCGCCATGCACTGCGAGGTGGCCGAGGCGCACTCAGACAAGAGGCCGAAGGAGGCCCCCGGCGCTCCGGGTCCCGGCCGGGGGCCCGCTGGCCTCGGCCCGCACATGGCCTTTAGGGTCACGGTGAGCAGCGGGGGCTGCGGGGATGGGGGTCCGCGTGACTTGCTGCCCGCGCCACTGCGCGCCCACGACCTCCTCGAGCCCCAGAGCCCCCGAGACTACGGTCCGTCCAAGGCCTCTGCCGCCGGTAAGGGTAAGTCCGGCCCCGCCGACGTGCCTGGCCGTGGGTGTGGAGAGATTTGGGCTCTCTGACGTTTCTACCGCAGGCCTTTGTAGGAATCCTCCGGAGAAAACTTGGTAGAACTTTCTCCGGAGTTCATCAGTTTCTCTCGAGTTGTTTGGGACTCGCTTGTCATTCTGAAACGATGATTGTTTAGGAAGCATCTAATTTAAACTCAGTAGCCTATATTGGGGAAGATGGGTGTATAGACAGCTCAGATTACATAATTTTGCTTCTGTATGTTTCTGATAAAAGTTGTGTGAAACTTGTCAAAATCTTATTATAAATTAGGATGAGTAGCAACTCGAGTATGTCTATCTCTGAGGCTGCTAAAGGCATCCTTTGAAGTATTCCAGTCTCCCTCAATAACAAAAACCAGAAGCCTTCAGCAAGACCCCTCGCCTGTTGGGACCTCAGTTTCCCCATCTGTCAAGTAAGGAATTAATTATACCAGATGATTTCTGGATTCCTGATGGAAAATTTTATGAATCTATAATCTAACCTGAGTCAAGTCCCGACTTTAACAATGGCTGTTCTGTATTTGTTGCTTCAGAAGCATAGTTTTGGGTCAAAAGTTAGTTTGCAATACCCTTCCTCTACCCAGTGAGGCTGGTGGGTATAAGGTGCAGGCTCCAGTATAATTAATGGGTCAAAGTCAGCAATGAGGCTGGATTCTCATGAACATGTTCTTCTCATCACAGTTAATTATTATTGAGCCATTATTTATAAGTTTCATGCTGACAGATAATTAACCAGAAATTGGGGAAATTGTTGAGGCACTGTGTCCTCCCCCCTGCCCCCACCTTTTTTTCCCTGGGAGAAACCAAAGCTTTGGGGTTTCATTATTTCAGTGTTTGGGACCTCTTGGTTCTATTTCCAGCTGATTCTTAAGTAAGGAAAAAAGTGTGTTTTATGGCTCTGTAGGCATCACTACTTCAGCATCAATCAGCCCCAGCAACTTAGAAAAGGTAGGGTGGCTTGCCTTTAGAGATGAGAGCTCCTTTTAGGTTAAAAACAAAACAAAACAAAACAACCCCAACTCCCCAATGCAAAGACTAGTAAAATGAAATAAATATAAACACTTTTTTCTTTTTAATGAAAACACCTGACTTTGTAGGAGAGCACTATTTCTTGTCTCGTTTTATTTATTTATGGCTGTACACGGACCTCTCACTGTTGTGGCCTCTCCCGTTGCGGAGCACAGGCTCCGGACGCCATGGCCATGGCCATGGCTCACGGGCCCAGCCGCTCCGCGGCATGTGGGATCTTCCCAGACCAGGGCACGAACCCATGTCCCCTGCATCGGCAGGCGGACTCTCAACCACTGCGCCACCAGGGAAGCCCTTGTCTCGTTGTTTTAAGTGTCAGTCTCTTCTCCAAGAGATAGAGGTCATTTTTTAAAGGGTAGATATAGAGAAAAACACCTTTAGCATATTATTACTGGAATACACACATGACGTTCTCTTTTACTAGGGAGAGAGAGGGCTGTGCAGCAAGACATGAGTAATATTTGCTGCCCTGAGCCCCCTCCCTTGCCCCACTCCATACACAATCCTCCCTTAAATAGATACCCTCCTGCAACATTTTGTGTTTTAAAAAAAAAAATAGCTGTCAATTGAAGATCGAGTTCTCTGCAGACCTAATAAATGGCTCTCCCAAACATAGCCTTTGTTCCAAGCCGTAGTTAGAGACCTTTCGTCTGGATGCATTGTGTACACCTTCTGACTTCCATTCCCCCAAATCCCAATTATTTTTATCCACACACCCCCAATGTCTAAAACATGAGATCTTTAAATCAAGATTATATTTGAAAGGGGCAGAGGAGGATAAAAGAATGTGAGGAAGCACCTCTTTCTTTGTACCTTAAGATGGTTGTACTGATTAAACTTTTTAAGATGCTGCTGTTTTCTTCATAGCCCCCAGCAAGGCTGGTGGGGTAGGATTTGTCCCACCCATTTAAAAGATGAGGAAACTGAGGCCTGGGTTCGGGGTTTCTGGCCAGCCCATTGCTTGGACCTGGCCTCTGTCCCTCTGTGCGAATTTTTCCCCACAGTCAAGACAGGCAGTGGCCTGTCACAAAACCAGAGCTGGGCAGCCCTCTTGAAAATGCCGTAAAGGAAACCTTCTTACTGCCGCCATTCCCACCCAAATATTCCCTAGACATCGCAACCCTTTGAATATTTGGTGTCTAGCTCCAAGTCTCAGGCTTATTGGAAACAGACAGGTAAGAATACCAACTGAAAAATATTTATTGACCGTGCTGGAAATTGTAAGACTCTGCCATCCAGGATCCGTGGGACCAGGGGAAGTTATTTCCCTTCTCTGAGCCTTAGTTTCCTCATTTGTAAATCTACCGTGAGACTTACTTGGAAAGACTGAAGAGAGCATTAGTGATACAGTGTGAAAGGGCCGCCTCAGTGCCTGGTTATTTTGGAGATTACTCTTGTAATGTGTTTAACGTTCTCAACTTCTGGTTTTCCATTTGCACGAGAGGTAATAATGCTTCCTCCCAAGGGAAAATGAAACAGTTGTTGTAAGAATACTTTATAAACTAAGAAGGAAAAAGGGGTCACTTTTATTAATTCTTGTAGGGCACCGTGTTATGGTCAGCGATACTTGAGATAAAGAGGGTAGGGTGAGGAGGGAGAGAGGTTTGATTTTTTAAATGTTGACTTTAACGACTTTAACTCGGGTGCCCTAGCCAGAGGAAGCTGAGAGGAGCCAAGCTGCAGGTCTTTTGTGGCCACTGCTGCCTGGTGACCGGAGAGAAGACAGTATTGCTTGGTTTGGAATCAGGTTTCAAATGATCTGCCTTCCGTTTCGGACAGACCCTAAGCCGAGGAAGGGAGTGAGCTCTTGAATCCAGCAGCTTGTCCATAAATGTTGGGGTCCTCTGTGTTTCCAGATCTGGAGTTAGGAGGCACTGGGGATGGTGCGTCATCATGGACTAACATTGTCATCATTTACAATAAGAATCACGATCTGTTTATGACAGAGTCCTGTTTATCCAGATTCCAAACAGCTGAAAAGGCCAAATTACCAGATGCTACGTTTTTTCTTTCTTATTATTAAATACCCGACACTCTGCTTTTCGAAGTCCTGACAAGGAAAGAAAGTAAACATCTGGACTTTATGGAGGCCGTCAGCTTTGTGGCGATGGCCCGATGATGCTCGCTCCCTGTGCACAGTGCTTTACAGTTTTCAGCGTGTGTCCCCCACACGTTCCCTCATCTGTCCTCATGCCAGCTGAGCTCTGCCTACCTTGCGGGCTGTTCCGAGGGGACAGATGTAGAAGCGCTGGCTTCTTATGACTGTGATTCCCATTTTATAGATGAAGACATTAAGGTTCAAGGATGTGCTCAAGGCTACAGACAGTAAGTGGCAGTTTCTAAGGCTTCCTGTTCCAAAGTTTGATTCTGGTTCCACAACTTGTACCTTCTATGTGTGTGTGTTGGGGGCCGAGAGCTGGGTGTTCATGACGGCCTCCCGAATGTTCCCAGAGAATTTAAAATATTTTTGCTTTTGGTATTTCTTCTGTCTCGAATCTTTGGAAGTTGGTAACTAGTATCTATGCCATCATTAGATAACTTCGTAGTTTACCAGAAGATTCCGTTTGACCAGAATTACTGCTCTCAGACCAAACCAGATAATGAGCTCACTGTTTAATTCTCAGCGACTCACTGGGCCATTTTCATTGTGCTCTGAGACTAGACACATCCTAGCAATAAAAAGGAGGCTGATGATCATGACAAATGTGGACTCTGCCATTAGTAAAAGGCCATCATAACGTGGCTGAAAATTCCAAAAAGTAATTAATCTTGTAACTTAAAAAAAAGTATATATATTTTTCTTTAAAAATGAAAACAAAAAAGGAAAGCAGTTGTAGATTGCATTAGGGGCATTAGGGGCTGGTGGTGGAAAGTAAGACATGACAGTTTTGGTTGGCATTACCTGGTAGAGTTTCTTCATCTGAATCAGAAGCCACTGTGATGTTCTGGGGAGGCTTTTGAGGGGCCAGCACATCCGTAATAGAAAGGTATGAGTTATTTTGAAAGCATTTACCCCCTCCGGCTCTAGTGGGCAATTTGCTTGCATTTCATCCATTTTAAAGTGCTGGTCCTGTGATCCGGAAATAATCAGATCCAAATTTTTTCAGTGCTTGAGGTTTCAAATAAGGGGGAGAAAAACCTGCTGGCCAAATGTCAGGCTCAGTGAGACAAAGAGAAACATGTATGTGTGTGGGTACACAAATAAGATAGGAACATGTTGCGTCTACAGTCATAAGAATTATGTACCCGACAAATCTTTTATAGACATGTAACGGAAATATAATTCCCAAAGATTCCCTAAGAATCTTGTGTGGCTAGAATTCCTCTTCCCTTCCTGCCTCCTAAGCTCTCTAGAAGCTGCTAAGACTTGGCGTGCAAAATGGAAAGGGGACCAGCACATGAGATCGTAACTTAATTTAGGCTTAGTTGTTTCTGAGTCGTTTACCTGAAGTGCTCAGCTGGGCTGAGGTCTCAGGACTATCTTGGCTGCGGAATCATATCCATAGGCTGTGTTGCTCCATCTGTGATGAAAATACATGTTTCTTTATATGCCGTGGTTATACGCCGTGGTTTTCCTTCACACTTCTCCTCCTTCTGGAAAAAAAAAAACCTCACCCCATCTTTTAGTTCTTCATCTCCCTGCGTTACAGTTGCATGAGAAGCGAAGTGAGCCAGCACACTTATTTTTACAGTGTGTTAAAATCCCATTACAGGCATAAGTGCACAATGAATCATTTAAAAAAATATATTCTTATGTTCTTTGTTCTGAATGTTGCATAATTATCATCATTTTCTTTGGTTTTATTTTGTGGAGTTTGGCCAGCATCCTAGAAAAGGGGAGAAACTAAAGTTTGGAATGGGGTTTTCAACCCTTTTTTGGATAGGAATAGGGAAAAAAAAACAACAAACAAATAAATACCAACTTTGTTTGTAAATTGACCAGTGATTGTCGCTGACGGTGACTTTTGCATAGAAAGGATAATCTCCCTTCTTTCTCTCAATTTTCTTAGAAAAGCAGTTCCTTGTTTTGAAGGTGATATGGTAGTATTTCAACAACCTCACCTTGTATCTGTGATTATATTCAAAGTTAAATTACAGTGTGTGGTTTGCTATTTTTTTTTCCTAATACAGATTTTCGTTGCAATTAGTTTAGACCTAGAGACTTGCAGTTGTTTCTTCTGGTAGGGGGTAGTCTATTTTTGTGTTTAAAGAAACAAAGACAGTCAGTTCAGGGGGGAGAAGAAATGAAACAAACTCTACCCTGGGCTTTGAAAAATTCAACTGCAGCATGCAGAAAGCCCAGCTGCGATACCAGGGCCAGGAAAAAAGAGCAACCTCCTGAAATACTTGTGCAGCTCGCCTTCCCTGTGCTAATGATTCTAGCAGTTTAAAAACGGACTTCTTGTTTATCAACAGCCGCTGCCTGAATTAATAGTTTACAATGAAAAAAAAAAAATGCTTTGGCGTTAGAAGCAAAGTCCGGGACTGATAGCTGAGTTACTGAGTTAAGGGAAGCAGAAAAGAGAGGCGAAAAGTTTTGTGGCTGCTTTGGTCTCCTAAAGCCTTATTTATAAGAAACTGAAAGAAAACAGAGACCTGGGGTGGGGTGGGGTGGAGAAAATACAACCCTAACCCAGTGTCTTTTAGTTTAAAGTCACTTGAAGCATCTGTTTTCTCCTTTTCCCCGTCTTTCCCTAAACTCCAAAGGGTTATTCCTTCAGAAGGTTTCCGGTGGATCGAGGCGGATTGTGTTAGCATTACGAGCTGTGTTTTTAAAGTCAGCATTTGAGTCAGATGCACTGAGAGGAGCCCTTCAGTCCGCTCACTGAATAATGCATTTCCTGCATGGCCTGAATTTTTTTGGTGGTTATGGTTGGGACTGTCTGGAGCAAACACACGCGCCATTGTACAGCCTCAATGCATGTGGGTCATGCCCTTGGCTTTGAGTCTTGGTTTCCCCATCTGTAAAATGGGAAGCAGTTCCATAGGATGACCCATAGTCTCTTCTTACTCTGTTGCTCTGGGATTCTACATGAACTTGGCTGGGGCAGTTGGGAAGGATCTAGGGTATGGAAAGAGGTCAGGTTCTAGATTTGATCTCTTTGGAACTCTTGACTCCTGAAGTAGAGCACAGAAGGAACCGGAAGAGGGCGGGAGGTCAACTAATCTTTATTGAACACCTACTCATTGCCAGGCCTAGCAGTTTATAGCTGTCATTGCACTTAATAAAGCCCAACAACCCTATGAGGAAAGGAGGCATTATTCTAAATTTACAGATGGGGGAAATGAGGCTTGGAAAAGTTAATTGATTTGTCCAAATAATGAGCTTACGATGTAATTCACAGTGACTCACTGTCTAGGTAGCAGGTAATAGAGGCTGGAATTTGAACCCAGCTCTGTCTGACTGCAAAGCCTGTGCTTTCCTCCTAAAGCACAGAGCTCTCACGGACAGCCCTTAAAACCCAAGTAGTGGCAAGGAGTCGCTGTGGCTGCAGAGCGTGCCCGAACCCTGGGGGAAGGCAGCAGAAGGCCACAGGCCGGTCTGGATGACCAGTCCCCGGAGCAGACTTCTGAGTCTCAGCCAACAGGCTGAGGTGTGATTTTAGGGGGGGCTCTGCCTCCATTGGGCTCTGCCCACTGCTCGGCTGCAGAAGTGGTAGAAGGACAGTGGTTCCTGGTTGTGACATGGGGTCCTCAGGTAAGGAGTCCGAGACTGGAGGGCCCCTAGAAGCAGCCCCTTCTCAGAAGCAGCACATACACTCATTCCGCCGGTTACTGCAGGTTCAGGTCCTTCTTTGAGCCTGTCATGCAGTTTGGGGAGCTTTGTTGCCCGAGCCCTGGCTGCAGTCGCCCTCCCATCGGTTCTGAAGACATCTGTTTGAAGAGAATTCCTCATGATCGCATCACACGTCGTGTGTAGAATGCATGCTTCACTGGACATGATGGTTTGAGATCTATTAAATAATTATTTCTTATTAAACGCTTGGTGGGATGAAGAAAGGCTTGTGGGGAGAACAGGCCAGGGATCAGAGTGAACTTGAGAGTTTGTGGGAAATGGGTCTTTTGTGTCAAATGATGAATGAGTCAAATGACCCTCTATGGAAGGAAGAGGTCCCACGGCTGGGTTGTGTCTGTGGTCTTGCATGGGGGTGTGTGCATTCATGAGAATGTGAGTGTGGACATTCTCAAGGGATCATACTTCTTCTGAAGTGGAAATTGCAGGAGGCTTTATTGCCCAAAGCTTCTTTGCCTTTAGATGTTGACCCTGGGTCTGAAAGGGAGAGTATGAAGGGGTATCAGGGATGGCCTGCTTGCATTGTGGCCCAGTCTCTTCCTATTTGTGTCTTTTCTAGCAGCCAGATTACTCTTTTAGATGTTGTTGCTTTTGTTTTTAAATAACAGGTTTGATGACAAATAAGGCTTTAGCAAGAAACCAGGGCGTATTATAAACCCAGCTTTAAAAATACAGATCCCATTTGCTGTTTTAAGCTCTCCGGAGGGCCTGGAGATTGGGTTTATTTTGGAACGTTGGTGGACTGTATGAATTACTTCTCTGAGGCCTGGGTATTTAATACCTAATAGAAGTTTGTATAAGAGTTGATGATGTATTTTGCCGACTTTCCAACCCTGTAAATAAATTACACGTGCCGGTAGAGGCTGCCAGGATCCACTGTGTCAATTGAAGCTTAATTTTTATCCCAAACCACTTAATACTTTTGTCCTAGTGAGTAGAGAAAATTCCCGGGTTTCGCCCAGCAGCGGGCCCATTCCGAGATGTAGACGGTTTCATGAGCCCACGAACAGGCCTCCGTGGATTCACCGATCTTGACACAGTTTTCAGTGGTTAAGTAGCTTCAGCCCTCTCAAGTCCAACCCCCAAGGCAGAGAATGATAATATAATTTTAAGTGTATCGTAAAAATGAAACTCAATCGCTTCCACTCCCCAAACCTGTCTCGCTCCCCTTTTCTCTGGAGAAAACAGCCGTAATTGTGTGTTTAATCTCAAGACCGCCTGTGCATTTTATCTTATTTGAGTGCAAAGCCCAGGTAATAATGTTGGCATTTCCAGTGCGAAACAAAATCGGGTTTCTAATTTGGAGACACTATTAAATATTTCATGCTTCAACCAAACTCAATTCTTTTTTCCTATAATAAGTTTAAATATTAATTCTCTGGAATGTCAGATGCCTAAAGCTAGGCATTTAGTGATCTGCAGTTTCAAGTATCTCGAAGAAGGTTTATGAAACAGGATATTTCACTGGGAGGGATGAGTAGTGTGTTTCAGAGATATCTGAATTCAAGGCAGTGTCTTCTGATTTACTTTTTAAAGGGAAAGGTCATAAAATAAGTTGCTTTATGTGCTGAAGTATTAAGTGGCTTAGGCTGAAATAACAGCAGAGACTTTACTGTTTTTCCCCGTTATATTTTAACAATGCTTTTTGGGGGAGGGGGTGGGTCATTTTCCCGCCTGCTTGTCTCCTCCCCCAGCCACCCCCCCCCCCACAACCAGATGGCTTTAATTCTAACCAAATCCCACGCTGAGGCCAAATGATTGATCAAACAGTCATTTGTACTTACGTAGCTCTCTTTGTGAGAATATCTCTGCATTGGAGCTTTTCGCCGGGCTCGGCTCATCTTTGGGACTTCAGATGGTAGATTTCCAGCCTGGAGAGGTGGAGGTATAGGGGTAGGTGGAGGGCAAAAATCCCAGACCTTCAATCCAAAGAATTCCTTGCTTAAAACCTTTTTGTTACTTCCCATCCCTGACAGCAGGGGTATCCAGGTTTTCTAAATACAAGGACAAAAATCGATCCCCTGTCCAGATAGCTGTTATATTTTTAGTATCTGTTGATGGAGAAAATACCTGGAGGTTACTAGTTTTAAGGGCTCTTTTAAATAGATTTATATTTTATCAACCACTCACATATCTGTAGAGACATCGATTTGTTCTATAGACAGTCTTTGCCTTCAAGCTCTCCCCTGAAATTACAACTTGGCATGTAGATTCACAACCAGTTGACTGATGGAAGAAATCTGAGCCCCTTGGTCTGGCGTTCAAGGCCTTCCCGCCAATCCAGTTCCACCTCTTCCTGATGTCTGCTTTGCTTGTCCTCCAGCAGCGTTGGCTTTTTCTTTTTCTTTTTTTTTCCTTATAAATTTATTTATTTATTTTCATCTTTGGCTGCATTGGGTCTTCGTTGCTGTGTGTGGGCTTTCTTTAGTTGCGGTGAGCGGGGGCTACTCTTCGTCGCGGTGTGCGGGCTTCTCATTCCGGTGGCTTCTGTTGTTGTGGAGCACGGGCTTAGTTGCTCCACGGCATGTGGGATCTTCCCGGACCAGGGCTCGAACCCGTGTCCCCTGCATTGACAAGAGGATTCTTAACCACTGAGCCACCAGGGACGTCCCAGCATCGGACTTTTCCTTGCACAGCTTCAGACCTGGAATCTTCTCTTGTCCTTCTGTCCTTACACACTTTGAGCTTCTTTTTATTCATTTTTGTGCCTTTTAAAGTCAATTTTGGAACATAAAATAGTTCATATTCAAATATTCATCTTTGTAGCCTTACATCCAGTACCAGGTCTGGCAAAGTACATATCTGAGAAGCAAATAGTGTGCTGGTTGGGGCTGTAGGTGTGGAACCAAACCACTATGTTTGAACTCTGGTTCCAGGTACAAACTTCGGGATATTGGGCAAGTTATTAAGCTCTTTGGGCCTCAATATTCTTACCTATAGAATGGGGATAATAATAGTAACAGTTTCAAAAGACTGTTATGAGGGTGAAACGAGTTAATACATGTATAAGTGCTTAAATACAGAGACTGGCACATGGTAAGATGCTCAATTAATGTTGGGGTTATTATTGTTATTGCTACCATGTAAATGTTTGGTAAACAGAATCTCTTAGAAGGGCCTTTCTTCCCTTCCTTTTCACCAATCTGACTCCTACTTATTCTTTAAGACCCAGCTCAGGTGCCACCTCTTCCTGGAAGCCTTCCCTTTCTCCCTTGGCCTGGTTATGCTAGAGCTCTGGCACCCACACCTTTATCCTTCCTTCTGCGGTAGCACAGGTCATACTCTGTGGCGATTTTCCATTTACTTATGTGTCCTTGAGGACAGGGGCAGAGTCTCATTATTCCAGCATCCCAGTGCCCAGCACAGGGCCTGGCTCAAGGTGGGTGTCAAGGAAGGTTGGGAATGGACTCCAACCCAGTCTCTGCCCTCAAGGAGCTTGTAGCCTAGAAAGGAGAAGCTGAGTTTTATGTCTTTGTTTTTCCTACAAGGTTAATCACATGGTAAGGTCTCAGCACATGTGAGACTCCAGTGAATGCACAAGGAGTTCTCAAGTACAGACACAGCCCTATTCTCCTTCCCACACCGTCTTGGGGCACTTCACAACAAGGTCTGTCCTACTTTTCTAGGTGACATTGGGCAAGTCTTCTCCCCTGTCTGGGCCTCCTTTTCCTCTCCTTTCTGGGAGGAGTTGGCTTCAGTGATCACAGATCTTTCTTGGTGGCTGCCAGGCCATGGGCCAGGTGGAGGAGCTAGGGGCCTGACGGCTGTCCCGAGTGACTGGCCTGGATCGTAGGCCCACTTTGCCACACACCTGCCCCCCGTCTAGGCAAAGTCCCAGGTGCTTTAAAGTGTGTCTCATCTTATGGTTTAAAGAGCAGGTATTGGTGGTTGCAACACATCTGACCCAGATTTCTCTAAGATGAAGAAGAACCCTGGAAATGAGAGTGAGGAGCCAGCTCTTGGTCACCTGCTGGGGTGGAGAGTGATGTATACACCCTGGATCCCCACTTCAGGACAGGCTTAGACAGACCCCGGGGGGATTGTGTTGGCCTCCTGGCCCCTCTCTGGGTACTGTTGTGGTTTGAGCTTTGTTAACTGTAGAGCTCTGCCCAAATCACTATTATTCATTCAATCCCCCTATGAACAAATGGGAAAACTAAGGTTCAGAGAGGTCATGTTACAGTGCAAAGGTGGCCACATGGCTTTTGGAGTCAGAACTGAGTTCAGACCCTGATTATACCATTTGCTGGAACTTGCTTGGGCAAGTTCATTGGACTCTGAGCCCCAGTCTTTCTCATTTGTAGAATGGAGATAATGCCTATCTCAGAGTTGATGAGGGGCTTAAGGTGAGGAGTCTGTAGAGCACCTAGATCAGGGGCTGGCACATAGTAGGTATGTACCACAGGTAAGCTGCTGTTACTGCTCTTACTGAGTGGCAGAGCTGGGCCTAGGTCCCCAAGCCTGACTTGGTCTGATGCTGTTTCTCCTCTACACTGCGGTATCCCATCCCCTTACTCTGGTGTTTTGTTTTGTTTTGTTCTTTCTTTCTTTCTTTCTTTCTTTTTTGGAGAAATTAGAAGAATAAGGACTTTGGGGTTTCATAGACTGAGGTCCTAACCCCAGCACTGGAGGACACAGATCTGAAGCACCTGGGCTTCACTTAGGGTTAGGGGAAGGTTAGGAGCTGTCTATGTCCCTTGCCCAGGTGGGCATGGGCTACCTCAGCACAACTGTCTGACAGTCCTGGCCCTGGGGTCAGTCCAAGACATTCACTCAACCTGTGGTGGCTCTGGTGTCTGGCAGGAGGGGGCTGGGGCTGTTTCTGGGGTGGGTCAGGAGGTACAGACCTCCCTCCCCCTGTTCCTGGTTTATTGGGTTGGGAGTTGCCTTCAGACTCTAATATCCAGGTGAATTACCTTGCTTCTGCCTCCCAAACTCGTGATGCTGTTCCTGTTCTGCTCCCACATCCCTGTGCTTGCGGGTCTCTGCAGCACTGTGGAGGCCTCCATTTGTTGGGCCCTGCTGTGAGCAGATATCCCCTGAAGCCATTCACTCCTTGTGAGGTGAGTATCATCACCCCCATTCTACAGATGAGAAATACTGAGGCCCAGAGAGACCAAATGACTTGCCCAAGGTTCTAGAGCTGGTAGGTGGTAGCTGCAGTCCTGACTCCAAGACCCCGCCCTTTCTCACACCTTGCCACCGCTCTGGGCCGTTCCCCAGGCCCTCTGAACTCTGCTGCCTTGGGTCCAATCTTCCCCATTCGTCTCGGTCGAGAAAGTGCCTCCTCCAGCCAGAACTACCGTCGCCCTCCTTCATCTTCCACTGCCCTTTGTCACTTTTCTCCCGTTGAACAGTTGGGTATTATAGATGCTTCCTCCCTGATGAGACTATGAGCTCCATGGAGCGGGGTCTGTAATGACTACATCTCTGACTTGCAGAAGGAGTGTGGATCAGAGAAGAGAACGAATGCAGGATCCCAGCAGAATTAATCTGTCCCTCTGCAGTCCAGGTGTGGCTTCCTGGGGAGTTCCCCAAGCAGATTTTCAGGACAGCAACCCAGAGTGGCTCTCTATGTCTGAGCCTCAGACAGTGATCTCTGCCTGGCCAATTGTTAGGAGCATATGGGATGAAGTGTGGGGAAGTATCTTGAAAACGGAAGGGCTGCATCCGGGTTTGGTTGTTGCTTGGTTCGTTCATCAGTGTTTTGAATGGCTGCTATGTCCCAGGTATTGGGTTGGGCCCTGGGACACTGTGGTGGGCTAACAGATAGAGCCCGTGCCTGCATGGGGCTCTCTGTCAGGAGGGCTGGGGGACAGTGGGCAAGTGTGTGCAGGTTCCCTCCCAGCCCAGCCGGGTCCCCAGTCCTCACCTGTGCAGCTTCACCACCTCATCACCTGGCTTGCTGTCCTAAGCAGACTCCTGAGCTCCAGACAGTCTGAGACCCATGACCTCAGCCAGTCTCACGGAGCCTTGGTTTGCCAGCTTATAAAATGGAAATATTTACTAGCTAGCTCCCCTTGTGAGGCCAGCGTGAGAATCAGTAATGTCAGCAGGGAAGGGGCTGACTGCAGGGCCTCTGAGGGTGGACGGGAACAGGGGTGTGTAGAGCAGCCCTCTGCAAGGACGCTGGTTGTGGAGCCACACAGGTTACCCAGTCCTGGGGGGTGGGGACACCTTTGCCAGCCCTTTTCCTGCACCTGTTGCCACTTCCTGCTTGCATAAGCCTTCCTCTTGGAGGGAATATCCTTTCTCCTTACCTGTGGCAATAAAAAAAGGCCAGAGGGCTTCCCTGGTGGCGCAGTGGTTGAGAGTCCGCCTGCCTATGCAGGGGACACGGGTTCGTGCACCGGTCCGGGAAGATCCCACATGCCGCGGAGCGGCTGGGCGTGTGAGCCATGGCCGCTGAGCCTGCGCACAGTCCAGAGCCTGTGCTCCACAACGGGAGAGGCCAACAACAATGAGAGGCCCTCGTACCGCAAAAAAAAAAAAAAAAAAAAAAAAGGCTAGAGTTTTCCTTTTGCAACATGTTCAGTCTCTCCTGTCTCAGCCTCACACCCCTCCCTTCTTCTCACTCATTCCAGTCTTTCATTCTCCCAATGACTCTAGCTGTTGGGTACTCAGAATACAGCAGAGCTACTTGCTAGGGAGTCATGGAGACAAGTAAATTCCCATTGTGTGATATTGGCCAGGTAGGTGGGGGCTTGGGAGCTGTTGGGGACCTTCCTTCTCTTCCCCCTCCTCCTTCTCATTTTCAGTATCCTGCCGTGATCGTCTTTTGAGTACGGCAAGACATTGGATCATCTCTTTTTTTTTAATGGATCATCTTGTAATTATCCTGTGATGTAAGTGTTCTTATGGAAGAACTTATGGCGATTTACATTTAAATTAATTACAATTAAATAAAATTAAAAATTCGGTCCCTGAGTCTACTAGCCACATTTTAGTGCTCAGTAGACCCATGTAGCTAGTGGCTACCATATTGGGCAGCAAATATAGAACATTTCCATCACCAGAGAAAGTTCGGTTAGAGTATCTTTCTTTAGTTTATTCATTTGTTCGGCAAACATTTCCTGGAGCCCTATCATATACTAGTTTCTCTGTTAGGCTCTAGAGAAGTAGGTATAACCCAAGCGCGGCCTCTGCTTTGGGGAGCATCTAGTCTAGAGGGCAGGCAGATGGACATACCAGCTTGGAGGTGGGGCCAGCGTGCTGGTTACTGGGCTCCTGCTGGGGATGCAGACGTGAGTCTTAGGGTCTGCCTGCTCTCAGAGAGCTCACAGGCTACCACTGACAAGACAGAGATCAGAGCAGCCTTCCTGGAAAGGTAGCATTTGAATGGCTGGGCCCTAGTGGATGTGTTCTGCTGATTCCCCAGGAAGCAGTCCAGAGAGGGCAGATGGTTCATGCAAGTACACCCCTGAAGCTGGAATCACGCACAGGGTCTCCTGATGGCATCCTGCATAGCCACTTAGATAGGAATGGGTTCCTGCCCTCCAACAAATTACTTGATCTTACTCCTAATCCTTCTTTGGGAAGTGGCTGACCCTTTAAAGATAATTTAATAATTGTTATTTTCCCCACTTATATCAGTAGTATATACTTATTGTAGAAAATTTGGAAACTCTAAAAACATTTAAGGATGGAAATAATCTCACACGCAGAAGTGATCAACATTTACATTTTAGTATATTTCTTTTTAGGCTTTTTTCTATGCTTATCTATATATTAATAGTTTTCATTATCATTGGTATCATTCTGAATATAAAGCCTTGTGTACTTAAACTTAACATTCTAACATAAATCTTTTCCATGCTGTTAAATTTTTTGGTAAACATTCAAAAATGTATTGCATTTTACTACATTTGTTAAATTATTTTGAATAGGTGATACGTTTAAAATGGTTCAAAATTCAGAAGACCCAAAAAAGGGTTCTTAGGAAGAGCCTTCCTTTTCTCCCCCCAACCCCCAGTTCCCCTTGCTGGAGGCAACTAGTGACACCCCCTCTTCCTTCCCCCATTTTTGTTTGGCCTCTCAGATAGTTGATGTGAGTACAAAAAAATTTGTATATATATTACTTGCGTGTGCATGATGCTTAGAGTTTTTCACCTTTTCCTTTAGTATAGATAAAGCTGCAGTGACTACCTTTCTGCAGTAATCATCATTTGCATCTATGATTGTTTTCTTAGGCTAGATTACCAGAATTGAAAATTACTGGGCCAAAGGCTAGTGGCATTTGACACACATATTACCAAATAGCTCTTTAGAAGGTTGCACGAATTTTCACAACTGCAAGCAGTGTCTTAAAGTGTCTTACTTCCCTGAATCTTCACCAGTGTTTCCAAAGGAATTTCCTAATTGGAAGGTGGAAGTGACAACTGATTATTGTTTCATCTTACGTTTATTTGATCGTTGGTGTAGTGGAATATATACTGTGTATTGATTCACAGTTCATAGCTCCTCTTTTGCAAGTTGGTGTCTGTGTCGGGGTCTGAACATTTTACGTATAAAATGTAACACTTTACATATTTTAAAGTGTTCAGCAAGTTAGGTATGTTAATATTTTGTTCATATTTTTTGCTAATATTTTTATGAGTCTACTGTTTAAATGTTTTTTATGATGATTTTGAAACAAAAATTCAAAATTTTTATATGGTCTTAATTCCAAGATTTTCCTTTGTCATTTCCTCCATTGCTTTTCTTTTTGTCATTGGCCAAGTCCTATTGTTTGCTATTATTACTATTTTGGGGAGCTTGTTTTATTACCATTCTAAAAATATTTTTATTTTCAGCAAAATAATGTTAAACATAGTTTTAAAATCATCTAATACTGTTAAGACTTTACAGGGAGTTAGTCCCTTACCTTCACTGTCACACTGCTGAGAGGCAGCTGCCTTCAGCCAGGGCTGCTGGGACGCTCACTTCCAGTGGACATCACTTACCCCCATCTACGTGGATGGTGCTCCCTGGACTTGCGCAACACAGGGCTCCTGCCTTCAACTCATTTAGTTGTCATTTTCTAGTGTTTTCTCCCATTTGTCTCAGTTACAAAAATAAAAGCGATAATAGCTAAACGTGGTGCTTATTACCGTGGTCCAGTCATGCTCTAAGAGCATTCCGAACATAATGCCTTCGATTCTCCCAACAACCCCATGAAGGAGTTGCTGTTATTATCCCTGATTTGCAGATGAAGAAACAGACCCAGAGGAGGGAGCCATGTGTCCAAGGTTACACAACTGGTGAGTGGTGAAGCCTGAATTGCTAGGCTGCACAGCCTCTAAGTAAGACTTAGGCTGCTGTTTTTCGATCGGCTGTATTCATTGGCTGCTGGCTTCTTGTATGATGGGTGAGGATTTAGCTCTCTTAAACCCC
>NW_020172632.1:6217111-6222250 GCF_003031525.2 Neophocaena asiaeorientalis asiaeorientalis | reverse complement strand
CCACCCAGTTCTTATCCCGTTCGTGCTGGCCCTCTCCTCCCTCCTGCTCTGGTTGTAGCAGTTCAGCCTGTGCACAGGTGGGACTGTGGGGAGCAGGATGCCAGTGTGCGGATTTTGCTTGCTTGGTTCTGGCTGAGCCCCAAGACGATGGGTATTGATAATAGGCATTGGTGCTACCTTCTAGAGCAGGATTTCAGGTGCCTAAACTTAACTCTGGTTTTGAGATCCTTAACTGGCACACATTTTGAGGGTGTCAAAGGGTTGAGATGGAAGAGACGAGGGAGGGCATTTCCTTAGAGAGAGCTGTTGAGAAAGCTGTGACACTTCCTTCCCCGTGCCAGGTGGGCGGGGAGGGGGTTGCTTTCTCCTCACCCAGGACTCAAGTGAGAGGGGCTCTGAGAACCCCACTCAGAGGAACGATGTGTTTTTCCATGCCTGAAGGTATTGAAGATGAAAGCTGTAGGTGGAGCCCCTGCCTGGTGGCAGAGTGAAGGGGGTGGCTGCACTGTGGTTGTGATGGACAGAGGGTTCTGTTCCACGGGTCCTGCCTGGTGGGCATTTTCAGATTGACCCACCCTGCCAGAGAGGACTTCTTGCCAGGCAGAGGAGAGAGAAACTGGAGGTGTCCCATGGGACACAGTGGGGTTCTCTCCTGGGAACCCACGGAAGTGGGCACTGAACACGCAAGTCCAGAGAGCTCCCCTGGTACCTGGCAAGTGAGTCCCTTCTTGCCACTCCAGTAGACAGAGTAAAGGGCACTGGAGACATTGCCCCTCCACCCCTGCTCAGGGGCCCCAGCAGGAGGCAGGCCCGAGCTGGGGGAGGGGAGGAATTTGGCTGTAAATGAAGCTCAGAGTTGAGATTATTAATCTGGATGGGACATCTTAATAACTAAGATGAGACTGTTCTTAGGACTAAAAGTGTCTGGAAGATGTTTTATGATCCAAGAATGGTTCAAAGAGTTAAGGGAACTTCTAGAGACTTCACAGGGGTGGGGGGTGGGGATGGGGAACAAGTCTGCAGATCGGGTTTTAAATAAGGGCCGGTGGGGTCGGGGGGCACGGGGTAATGACATCGTTTCTGGAGCACCCTCTGGGGTCCACTTTTTCAGAGTAGGGTTGGTTACATTTGAAACAGGATGTTGAATTAAGTCATGCACTGTGGGAACTTTCCCTTTGGGGTATAGCATTTTGTTTTCCTGGGGTTAAATAGGGTCTCTTTTTTTCATTTGCTTAGTTTTATATTTATGTATCTATTACCACTTTCCCCTAAATACTCCCATCAGTTTTGTCAAACATCTGTCAGTCATACTTTCTTAAATGCTCAAATGCATCAGGTTATCTTAATTCCATTTCTCATGCACCCCAAAGAAGTGGGGAGCACTTCTATTGCACCTCCTGGGTTTGTCACTGATGCTCTCCTATGTAGGATTCCCTACTTCTTGCCTCACACATGTATCACATTATCTGGCTGATTTAAACAGAAAAGAGATTTTATTAAAAGGATGCTGGGTGGCTCTCAGAATTACTTACTAAGGTTTGGAAGCTACGTAGCTGAGAACTGTACCCCAAAGTCCGCCACAGGGCTGTGCAGCGAAAACAGTGGGTGCCAGACATTGGCAGCAGAGCCCCATCTCTGGTCACTGGCTGTTGCTGACTCCTTGGTTTTGCTTGTGTAGATGGATTTGAGCCATACCCCTAGGTTTATGCTTCTAATTGGCAGAGCCTGGGCCATGTGCCCATGCCTCATCTCCAAGGGAGGCCGGGGAAAACACAATCTTTTCACGCAACATATTTTTACTGAGCACCTGCTAGGCACCCTTCTAGATGCTGGGAAAACAAGCAAACAGGCAAGAATCTCTGCACTTACATTTTAGAGGGGGAAGATACAATGATCAAATAAACAATCAAATATAATGTTTACCAAATGGTGGTACATACTTTGGAGAAAAAGCAGGGAAGGGGGCTGGGGACTTCTGCTGAGCAAAGACAAAGTACGTGAGGGATGTGACACTTTCAACTTCAGTGTGCATTTTCAGTGTGCGCGCGTTATGTGTGTGTGTGCATGCATGCGTGTGTGTGTGTGTGTATGTATGTGTGTGTTGGGGTGGAGTGGGGGTTTTTTGCCTTGGAAGGTGAGTGATTTTCCCAGTAGAAGAAAGGTGTTCAGATGCTGAGCACCCAAAAGAAATTCAAATGTCCTTCGCATTGTATTTTCCTTTTTCTTAGTTTAACCCCATAATTTGCTGAAGCCCATCCTCCAATGACTTTGTAAGAAAGGTAAGTAAGGGTGTTTGTCTGAAAAGTGTCTCATTCCTGATTAATAGTTTGGCTTGGGA
Source organism: Neophocaena asiaeorientalis asiaeorientalis (assembly GCF_003031525.2). Taxonomy (NCBI): domain Eukaryota; kingdom Metazoa; phylum Chordata; class Mammalia; order Artiodactyla; family Phocoenidae; genus Neophocaena; species Neophocaena asiaeorientalis. Next base: position 6,219,912 of record NW_020172632.1, on the reverse strand, counting down.
ACTTTAATAAGAAGAAGAACTAATCTTTAAATGCTTATTACCATATGCCAGGCATAGTTCTGAGTGCCTTATATCAGTTAATTCATACTCACAACAGTCCATTGACTGTTATGCCCATTTTACAGACGAGGAAACTGAGGTCCAATGAGGTTAAGTAACTTGGCCATGGTCACACAGCTAGTAAGTCAGGGCCAGGATTTGAACTCAGGCTGTCTGGCTTCAGAGCTCATCCTGTTAAGAATTTTGACGATAGTGTCCCATTGTCTCCCAGCTTCCCTCACTGCTGTTGAGAAGTCAATGCCATGGTGATTCCTGAAACTCCACGTAGGTCCCCTTCCCCTCCAATCTATTTTCTAGCTTTTGGGTCATTCTTTTCATCCCTGATGTTCTGAAGTTTTCTAGTGATGTGCCTTGATGTGGGTTTTTTTCCATTAATTGGACGGAGTACTTGTTGTGCCCTTTGTTTCTGAAGATCCATGACCTTCAGTTCTAGATGTTTTTATGTAGCAGGTCTTAGAAGTTTTTTTCCGTGCCGTTTGTCTATTTCTTTTCCTGGAAATTCCACTAGTTGCATGTTTTGTTTTCTGTATCCATCCTCTCATTTTCTTATCTTTCTTTGATATGTAGCTCTTTGTCTTTTTGACCTGCTTTCTGAGAACTTCCTTGACTTTCTCTCCCATTTTATTTAAAATTTTAGTTATTATTGGTTTGCAGAAGTACTTTCCAACAGTTCCCTTTCATGCATTTTGTCTCTGGTTATGGGTACAATATCTTATACCTCTCTAAGGAGATTTTAGGATTTTAAACCATCTTTTCTCATATCCCCTGTGTTCCTGTTTTCTGTTTGTGGAGTTCCATTTGTTACTGTTTGGTCTCATTCTTTCAGGTTGGGGATTTCCTCCCATGCTGGTGACAATGACCTGATCTTATGAAGACATCTTGTCTACTAACCTTATCTCTTTTTTGCTGCCCATTGCCCCTTGTGTCTGCCCTCCTTGCCCAGCTTAGAGTCCATCCTTATACTTACTCCTTTCCAAGCAGCTCTTCTCACGTCAGGCCCCAACCCTGGTTCAGATTGGACCACCTGAGCCTGCCTGTTGATGGGTGCTGGTGGAGACAGCCGTGCTGAGCGGTCGGGTCTGCATCCGTGAGCTCAGCGACAGCGGGCCTCTCTGCAGCCCGGCCACCTGCTCCTCCTCGCTGAGTGCCCGCAGGGCCCCTGCTTTGGTCAAGGCCAAACCGTCCTTATTTATTCTTCTCATCCTGTTCTCTCTCATTTTCCTCACAGACTTTGCTTCTTCACTTCCCTTTCCTGCAGTGTGAATTTCACCCTCTCTAGAGGTCATCCCCATCAGCATACAACCTGCTCCAGAACCTTCCAGCCTGAAAAGCAGAACCAACATTGCTTCCTTGAGCTCACACTCCCTCCTTCTACAGCTCCTTTCTCTGCTTTTGCTGAGGCTGAAACTTCCAGAAGGAGTCACCTCGGTTTACAGTCCTCCTTCGGTCACGTCCCAGTTTCTGTCCTCCCCTGTCTGCAGACTGCTCGTGTCAAGGTCCCTGTGGCCGGAGCTAACCATTGTGCCCATCTCCATCTCACTGCCCATGCAGCAGCATCAGTGCAGTGACCACTCCCAGTTCTCCCTGGCTGCCCCTTCTCACTGCCTTTGCCGGCTTCTCCACCTGCAGTGCCCAAGTTCTAGAGTCTCTGGGCTCTGGGCTCAGCCCTGCGTCTCCGCCACCTGGTCCGTGCTGCTCCCTGGCACCCCTCTCCTGGGAGTTGCAGCAGTCACCTCACTGGCCCCTTGCTGCCACCCTCACCTCTCTGGAGTCCAGTGCAGGTATGAGTTAAAATGCAAGTCACGCCACGACACTTCTCTGTTTAAAGCCCCCAATCAGTTTTCTGTTCTGTCCAGGCCCATGAGGCTGACGTGATATCTGCCCTCATCCTCTACGTCCTCTCTGCCTCCCTCACTGCACTCTAGCCACACTGACCTTTCTGTCCTGTGAGCACGGTAAGCTTGTCCTCTCGTGAGGGCCTTAGCACGGCCTGTTCCTGCTACCTGGCTTGCTTTTCTAGTTCATCTTCGCACGGTAGACTCAGGTGTCTACTTAAGGGTCACCTCCCAGAGAGGCCTTCCCTGACCACTCAGTTTCCTTGTGTTATCTTACTTGTGGGTTTTCATCGGAGCACTTGTTATTACTGCATGTTTTCTTTTTCTTGGGGGGGCAGTGTTGGGTCTTTGTTGCTGCACGTGGGCTTTCTCTAGTTGTGGCGAGCGGGGGCTACGCTTTGTTGTGGTACGCGGACTTCTCATTACTGTGGCTTCTCTTGTTGCGGAGCACGGGCTCTAGGTGTGCGGGCTTCAGTAGCTGTGGCACTTGGGCTCGGTAGTTGTGGCTCGTGGATTCAGTAGTTGTGGCTCGCGGGCCCTAGAGCGCAGGCTCAGTAGCTGTGGCACACGGGCTTAGTTGCTCCGCAGCATGTGGGATCATCCTGGACCAGGGCTCGAACCTGTGTCGCCAGCATTGGCAGGTGGATTCTTAACCACCGCGCCACCAGGGAAGGCCCTACTCTATGTTTTCTTGTTCATGGTCATCCTTCACTCCCAAGAAGGAAAACTCCACGAGATACAAGGACCCCACAGGGCCTAGAACAGGTGGGCAGAGTGCCCTCCCACTGCTCCTGTCTGTCTCGGCAGCGGTCACAACACTGTGATGTCTGTCTCCCAGGAAGGCAGGGCCACGCTTCATCCACCTCTGGGCTCATCTTTGCACGCGGCCTGCGGCTTCCGCAGAGG
>NW_020172632.1:6194869-6217095 GCF_003031525.2 Neophocaena asiaeorientalis asiaeorientalis | reverse complement strand
GGCCCCTCTCTCTGCGGAGCACAGGCTCCAGACGCGCAGGCTCAGTGGCCATGGCTCACGGGCCCAGCCGCTCCGCCGCATGTGGGATCTTCCCGGACCGGGGCACGAACCCGTGTCCCCTGCATCGGCAGGTGGACTCACAACCACTGCGCCACCACGGAAGTCCAAAAAATGCATTTCTTGTTAATCCTGTGTGGGCCTTGGTTTTGATGCTGCCTGCAGCTGGTAGAGTAGAAAAGGTGGGGGCCATTGTGGAACTGAACATCCATACTGTTTTGAGCACTGGGGGCTGCCATGGAAGATCTCTCAGTTTTCTCTTCTGTGAAATGGGGCAATAATTCCATGCCTGGGCTCCCGTGAGGCTCAGGGGAGAAACAGGATAGGAAAGGACTTAAAAAAAAAAAAAACCTAAAAAGAGGGCGTTTGTCTAACCCATTCTGCAGTTCAAATGCAGTGACCATTTATGAAGCACCTACTGCGTGCTGTACTAAGGGGCTGTTCTCATGTTTACATAATTCATTTAATCTTTCAACACTCTTGTGAGGCTCCTGGTGATCTTGCACCTGAAGAAGCTGAGACTCCGAGAAGATGAATGACTTGCTGATCATTTGTAGAGCTTGTGATACCTGTGTTTTCTTAGGCTCGGCTCAGTTTCCTACTAGTTTTGGACTTTGTCTTTAGACAAAAAAAAAAAAAAAAAATTCTAATTGCTGTTTCCAGTTTCTTTCTTCATTTAGTAACTTTACGGGAAAGGGGGAGGATTGGGGAAGGTAGAGGGAAATGGGGAGATCTCAGGACTTTCCCTGTCCAGCCACATACCCCAAATCCCATCCCAGCATGAAGAGGCTAAGGCCCTCAGGGGACCAGACATCCTTTTGTGAGGAAGCTGTCATACCCCCTCTAGATTCATGTCTTTTCGGGATGAATTAGCCATAATCTTAGGGGCTGTCCCCTTCCCCTCCCTTTTCAAGATTCTCTTCTCCCCTGTTTGTCTTCTCTCGGGCTCCTGAGCATGTGCTCTCTGTCTCTCTATGCACTTGGTCCCCTCTTCTTTCTGTGGCCGTCCCTATTTCCCTCCTTTTCGGTGTCTCTCTTTATACTATCTCTATTTCTGACTTTCCCGTTTTTTCCTTCTGCATTCTTCTATGTCCTTCTATCCAGGATTCTTTCTGGCTCACTTTCTGTGTTTTTTCCTTCCTTCTCTCTGGTGCTGCTTTTCTGGGTCCATATCAACATTTAGGCTCCTGCTACCTGCTGTTGCTGAAAAGTGCCCCTTTGGAGTTGTGTTTACAAAGAATCCACGTGGTGGCCCACGGCCATGGCAGCTCTTCTCTGCACCTGGACTGCCTCGAAACCAGCCCCAGTGGGCAGGTCTGAGAACGACCCTGCTGCCCATGACCATATTCAGCTCGGGGATGCTCCTGCCCCTCCCTCTGTGAAAGTCCTGTGCTGGACACCGGGACATGCCCCACCCTCAAGGGGCCCTTGCTGGGGACACGGACGGGGAAGCTGCTTGTCGTGAGCATCGCTGGGCGGTGATCACGAGTTCCACACACAGGAGTCCTGCTGGGGCTTTATGAATCCTGCTTCGGGTGCAGGTATCTCAACAGAAGCGTTGCTTGAGCCAGGCTTTGAAGGGTGAGGAGGCCCTTTACTAGGTGGTGAGCAGGGAGAAGGCATTCTAGGCCCTCGCTACTCAAAGTGTGATTTGCAGACCAGCAGCATGGGCACCACTAGGCGCTTCTTAGAAACGCAGAATCTCAGCCCTACCACAGACCTGCTGAAGCAGAATCTGCTTTCTAACAAGATTCCCAGGTGATTCATGTGCGCAAAAGCTGGAGAAGCACTGCACCAGCCAAGACTGTGTAAAGGTCTGGTGGGAGACAGCCCGTGTGTTGGGCAATGGGGAGGAATTTGGTGTTGTAGGACATTGGCTGAAAGTGGCCAGAATGAAGCTAGAAACAGAAGATGGACTCAGGTTGTGCTGGGCCTTAAATAATCCACTCAAGATGAGGACAGAGCTGGAGCCATGCTTCCTGCTTCACAGTACCTGCCAGACCCACAGACCCACAGGCCGCTGTTTCAGTGAAGCCCTTTAGGGCAGGGGTCCCCAACCACCGGGCTGAGGACTGGTGCCGGTCTCCGGGCTGCTAGGAACAGGGCCGCACAGTAGGAGGTGAGCGGAGGGTGAGCGAGCAAAAATTCATCTGCTGCACCCCATCGCTTGCATTACTGCCTGAACCATCCCCTCTCCCTCCACCTTGGACCATGGAAAAATCATCTTCCAAGAAATTGGTCCCTGGTGCCAAAAAGGTTAGGGACCACTGCTTTACGGATCATCAGATCCTGTCTTCTCACGAGATGAATGGGGAGACTGAAGCCCAGAGATAGCAAGTGACTAGCTTAAGATCACATAGCAAATAAGATGAGGGATGGGATGAAAAATCATGGCTCTCAGACTCCACAGTTCTCTGACTCTTTTGGGAATGTGTTTGCTCGTAATAAGAACGACTACTGCTGGGACTTCCCTGGTGGCGCAGTGGTTAAGACTCCACGCTCCCAATGCAGGCGGCCCAGGTTTGATCCCTGGTCAGGGAATTAGATCCCACATGCATGCCGCAACTAAGAGCCCGCATGCCACAACTAAGGAGCCCGTCTGCCGCAACTAAGACCCAGTGCAACCCAAATAAATAATAAATAAATATTAAAAAAATAAATAAATGCATAAATATGATTTAAAAAAAAAGAATGACTACTGCTTATTAAGGTCATGCTATGGGCCAGGTGTGGAACTAAGTGTTTCCCATTGGATTAATGAAATAGTTCATTTCCCTATTGTGATCTACATTTAACACGCAAGAAACTAAGGCTCTGAGAGGTAAAGTCATTTGCCTAAAGACAAGTGACTTAAGAGACAGAGTTGGGCTCTGAATTGATGTGTGGCTGATTCCAGGGCCTGCTGCTCTACCCACCTGGAGGACAGGCAGAGAAATGTGAGCTTTATCCTAGAGGGGATGGGAAGTCATAGAGGCTTTTGAGCAGGGGAAGGAGCTGGTCAGACCCGGTTTTGGGGAAGCTCACACCAGTGTGGCAGTCCCTGAGGTCTTTGGATGGCCTTGGGTGAGCAAGTCCCTTCTTAGTTTCCTCACCTGTTGGGTTCTAGTAGAGGCTCTGGAAGGTCCATCCTGAGTCCGGCTTTGGGTGTGTCATGCTGTAACTGCAGAGCTGCTGGTGGGTGCTGTGGCCCTGGACCTACCAGCGTGTGGGTTGTTTCAGTCCTGGGGTGGGAGGTGGGGGGTGTGTGTCGTCAGAGAAATGCAGAAGGAGTGGTGGTTGTGCCGGGGCGGGGAGACTGACCAGCCTTCCCTCCAGCTCAGCCACCATCGCCACCTCCGTCCCACATGTGATTCTGATTAGGGGGCCTGTGTAAAAGTTACCTAAACACCACTCTAATTACTCTGTTTAGGAACATTCACATGCGTGGGAGGGTTCCTGGCCCTGGCTTCCCACATGTGCTGGGGGTCTGCGAGGAGGCACCACGTCTGCACGAGCATGAAGGCGCTGTGTCGGAGCTCCGCATTCGCCCGGGCACAGGGACCCTGCAGGACCCGCTCAGGGAGTTCTTCCCGGGCCCTGGCAGGCGGAAGGGTGGGAGTGACTGGTCTAGGCAGGCGGTTGTAGAGAAGAGCTTGTTTCGAATCTCTCATCCTCCCGTGAAATAGGTGGTGTTGTCCCCGTGAGGAGAGACAGCCTCGGAGGAAGGTATCGCGACAGAGCATGGGACTCGGAGTCAGCGAGACAGCCCGTTCACCGTACGACCTTGGGCAAGTGCCCTCGCCTCTTTGAATTTCGGTTTCTTGGTTTGTCTAAGACCACCTGTCTTTCAGGCTTGTTGTGAAGATGAGATGAAGCACGTGAGAGGACTTGGACTGTTGTCTGACCGGGGCTGCCGTAGCTCACAGCTTCTCCGGGCTCCACTTGCAGTGAGAGTGCACAGGCTCTGCGGCCACACACAGCGCCTGCGTGTGACGTGTAAAAGGCCGTGGGGCTGTTTATTTCATTTACAGCCTGGTCGGGGAGACAAGACACCTTCCGGCCGAGTATGCCTTAGAGCGCCCCCTGGAGGCGGAGAGGCATGGCATTTGGGGGCCTTGGGTGAGCAGAGAGCTGCACCCAGGACTCTTTGGAGCTTCAGGAAGAAGGAGCCCCCCTCCGAGCTGAATGGGTGGTCCCAGCGGGGGTTTGCAGCTAGTGGGCTGTCAGTGTTTCCCTATTCCTGTAGGGTTGGATGAAGGGGTGTGGGCAGCATGAAAAATGATGACATAGGAAAAGGTTTCTTGTGCCTTGTGCTTCCCCTGCCCAACCTCCCTGTCCTTCTGTCCAAGGATTCCCCTCCCATCCTTCTGTACATCTGTGCGTACTCCCCTGTGCCTCCGCATCTGTCCATCCACCATTCCCCCAACAAGAAGGCTTCCAGATACCCACTGTTCTTTTGCCCACCCAGCTCCATATCCATCTTCATGCCTCTTTGTGTGAACACCCATCAGTATTTATATCCCTCTAGCTAGTCACCCATCAGCCAACACTCACCAGGCCCCATCATGAGCCCTGCTCTTCCTCTGTACTAGATTACACGAGATGAATCAGATTTGCCTCTGCGAGGAATCATTGAAGGTGGTTGTGTCTTTTTGTCTTTGACATCAAAGAAGACCATAAACTCCTTGACCTTCCTTTAAAGATGAATCAGATCAGACAGTAAATCTGAATGAGTCTTTCCCTTCCACGTTTCCTTTCCCTTCCACCTACTTGTCCATTTACTCATTCACGTGTCCATCCACCTTGCCATCTATCCACCCACCTACCCACTCACTCACCCATCTATATAACCCACCATGAAGCCATCTAACTGCCACGAACCACCCAACTATCCTGCGACCCATTCAGCCACCCAGCTACCTATCAACTCATTCACCTTTACACCATCAACAAATCTATTTTCAAGATCCCAATAGGTACGTATGAGGTACTGTATTAGATTCTGGAATACTAGCCTGATATATGCCCCGGGTCAGTTGAGTTACTGGGATTTGCTTTTAAAGTCCCTTCCAGCTCTGACATTCTGAAATACATAGAAGCAGAAGACAGGGATCCTACTCCCATTTATTCAGCAAATCCACATATTCAGCAGTTGTTGAGTGCCTCCTGTGTACCTGATACTTTCCTAGACACTTGGGATACTGTGGTGAACAAGACAGATAGCCCTCAACCTTGCTGAGTTTACGTTCTAGTGGGGGAGACAGACAGTAAAGGAGTAAATAAATTGCAGTAAGTGCCTCTGTGTGCCGGCTGTGGGTGAGGCTCCCTCAGGGAGCTTCTAGTCTAGTTGGCAGTGAGACAAGTTTGGACAAAGATAAAACTCCCAGACTCTGTCTGTGTGTGCTGTGTTCCAAAGTGGGGTGCACCTGTACAGCAGGGACTTCAGGTGATTAGAGGGGTAGCTGAGGAGGACCTCCCGGAGAAGGGAAGCCAGAGTTCAGCCTAGGACGTTACAGTACCCAGGGACTTGCCGCAACACACGGATGAGGTCCCTCAGTGCCGTCCGATTCCCGGATCCAGTGTTCAGTTCACTAAACTTGCTGGATGAAGCCAGAGCCTCACCCTCTCTGAGCCCCCGGCCCAGAACCACAAAATGAAGGGATGGAATGAGATGACCTATAAAGTCTTCTGGACCATGACTCTGAGATCTATGAATTTAATTAGTAGGGGAGACATAGTTATGTCATGTTTTATGGTGGCATTCTTTTTTTTTTTTTTCTTTTTGCTGTACGCAGGCCCCTCACTGTTGCGGCCTTTCCCGTTGCGGAGCACAGGCTCCGGACGCACAGGCTCAGTGGCCATGGCTCACAGGCCCAGCTGCTCCGCGGCATGTGGGATCTTCCCGGACTGGGGCACGAACCCGTGTCCCCTGCATCAGCAGGCGGACTCTCAATCACTGCGCCACCAGGGAAGCCCTATGGTGGCATTCTTGAATATACCATTTCGAGTAATAATCCTTGTAACAATCTTGTGAGGGAGGAGGTGCTACCCCCATTTTGCATATGAGAAACCTGAGTCTTCCCCCTCTATAAAGCCGCCTTTTAGCCTTTGATTTCCTTTCAAAGCTTCAGGGAGAGCTTCACTGCTGGGTGGATGGACATGTGTGTCTGGAAGCACCTGCCCTGAGTAGGGCACGTGTTAAGAGGTACAAGAGCTCTGCCTTCATCTAGTAGGTATCATCTTTGAAGATGGCAAATGCTTTTTCATTTCTTTTTGAGGGAAGAAGTCAATAAATGGTTTCGAAGTCTTTAAGAGCAGGGACACTGGAAGAGAACATATTGTAATTAACTGCTTTCCTATTAGATGAGGGTCAGACAAGATGCTGGCAGTGGTCACTTGGTCCTAAGTGGCAGAACTGGGACTCAAACCCAAGGCTGTTTGACTCCCCAAGCCTCATCCTCTTTCCCTGTCTCCATTTCAGGGCTTTCTGAAGAGCGTGGGAGAGTGCCAGGGAGGAAGGGGATTGAAAGGGAAGAGGGAAGGTTTTTATCCTATCAATCACCCTCTCCTGTATTTTCCCTATGAGGAAAATGGGGAGTAACACTCCTTCTTTTACAAAAGAAGCTTCTTGGGCCCTCAGAGTCTTTTTGCAGTGGAGATAGCCAGTTTCTGGTCTAGCTGGGAATGCTTTGGAATGATTTAACAGGTGCTGCTGACGCAGAATCTTTTGTTGAAGGGCTCTGTATGCACTTTCATTATGCACAGGACCAGCTCCAGTCTCTCTATTAATTATGAACATTTAGAAATGTTCCTCACTATACCCAGAGTTCCCGCTTGTGAAACTCCACACAGGTCAGAGGCCACACATGTTTTGATTTTCTTATTTGAGGTATTATGTGTTCAAGGTAGATTTATGCTGCAACCTTTGTTTATTGACTTGTACTTTTCCCTGTGAACCTAATGGAACATGACAGATGATATTTACAAGGCACGTGTTTCCGATTAAATCATGTGAGACATTAAAGCCCGATAAATGAAAGCCCCTTTGAAAGGCCAGGTTCAGAGAGAAGGAGGCAGTCCCTGATGGGGCCTGGATGGTGGAGTCGCCCCTCAGCTGGCTGCAGGAAATGCGGAAGGTGGCAGGCAGTCCCTTTGCTAGGGTGGGACCCATTTGTCACGATTTCCCACATGGGGATCTAGGCTGCATAGAGGTCTGAAAAAAATGGTCACAAAGAGCCCCTCTTACTCTCAACCGCCTGAGGAAGAAGGGAGGGAAAGAGTGCTCCCTTTTGGAGCGCTTACTGTATGCCAGGCTCTCTTGCAGAATGCTTTCCTGCAGAGTCTAGCTGAACCTCGCGACAACTCTGAGGTGGTTACCTTCCTGAAAGGGAATCCGAAAGGCATGGGGTTGAGAATGTTGACTGCAGCCCGCAGGGACTGCTTTCAGGTCCTGGCTCTGCCAATTCACTGTCACTAAGCCTTGGCTGCTTTACCTGTAAAGTGGGGACAATACCATTATTGTCTGTGCTCCATGGGACATGAGCCAGTGTTATCAAATGGAGGCACCGAGAGGCTAACTTGTCAAGGTCACTGCCAGTAGGAGATTACAGCCAGAACCCAGGCCTTCAGGTTCCAAAGCCTTTCCTGATGCTGCCCAGGCTGCTCTGATGGGGCTGTGCTGGGCGGCAGATGGCCAGCAAGGGCCTGCCTGCTGACTCCTGCACTGGGATGTGGGGTATTCCCTTGGCCTTCCTGAGACTTCCCAGGAGCATTAATGGGAAAGCTTGGTAGGCAGGATTAGCCTAATCGGGAGTCTTTCCATGGAGGTCAATTAAAGGATTTGGGTAAATATAAAAAGTGGAAACAGCTTGGGATGGGAGGCTTTCCCTGCCCCCATCTCCCTCCCTCTCTCTCCCTCCTTTCCACTTCCTCCCTACTTCTGCCTCAGAAGGGATCGGGTGGGGGTGGGGGGGTGGCTGCTGACCCGTGGGACTGAGCACAGCCGGAAGACTCATCTTGTTTTCCTTTTCTGGACACCTGGTGGCAGGTGACCTGAGAACTAATGAGAACAGGATTGGATATTTTTCATATTTAAAATTTCTTTTTAGGACCTCTAACTAGCTTAGCTGCTTTATAGGAGCAGAGACTGACAAAGAGGAGAGAAGGAAAGATGCCAACCCCCCTCCACTTCCCATAATAGAAAAGCTTGCTTTTGGAAACATTGATTTCCTTTCTGTGTAAGAGCCTTTATGGACCGTCATTGGCCATTTCCCTGGAGATTAGACATCTGATTTTCATCGCGATGCAGGGGTAAGGCAGGGATCTGTAGAGTAGTGGGGAGGCTGGCTCTGGAATCTGCCCACTTGGATTTACCCCCTGGCCTTGCCACTTGCCAACTGAGCATCTTGGGCAGGTTGCTTTCTCCCTCTGGGCCTTGGTGTCCTCATATGATAAATAGTTGGTATGGGAGTCAGATGCCATAGTAGATGTGAAGGTTTTGGACTGGGGCTAACAGCACGTTAGAATTTGCCAGATCTTCCCGGGAAGCAGCAGGGACCTAGGAGAAGCCCTAAGGAGTCAAAGCCTCTTTCATTCACTGCTCAGTGCTGTAGGTGCGTGCAGGGAGCTGGTGTGAGTGCAAGCTCCCCTGCTCATTTCCCCTCCCTTGGCCTCCCTTTACTCATCTGCAAAATGGGGATGAGAATCCCTCTTCTGCCTCCCAAGAGGTAGCTCTTATGAAAGTACTTGGAAAACTGCAGACCCTACAAATAAAATAATGATAGCAATGATCATGCTTCCCATGGAAGGTTATAAAGAACATCCTCCTTTAACTTCCCAACACTCGCCTGGGGTGGCTGTCATCTCTCTCACTATGAGGCAGTACTGGGAAGGGAAGTGATTTGGGGACTACGAGGTCCCACAGAGCCAGGAGCTAACCTGAGGTCTGTCCCACTGCAGGTCAGACCTGCTTTGTCCCCACCCAGAAGCCCCACTCTTGCAGAGACCCTGGATGCCTGGAGTTGGAAGGGCTCATTAAGCAGGAGGTTCCTCTAGTTCCCTTTATCCTAAATGAGCTCTCCTCTTCCCCCTCTCCCTCTTCTCTCATCCTTTCGCCTCCCCCTTCTTCTCCACAGTCCATCTACTGACCCAGGCTTAGGGTGGTGTGGCTGAGTGGTGCAAGACGGGGAGTCCACTGAATTAAAAGCTCTGTGTACGAACAGGTGAATGACACTGCCGCTAACTTTATGTGTCCTTGGGCAAGTTACTGTCTCTCTCTGTGCCTTGATTTCTCCAATAGTAAAATAGGATTGGTAACATCTGCTTTATTCCTGCCACAAATTTGTTACAATGGATTAAAAGTAGTGCCCACAACGTGAGCATGTGAGACCCAGTTAAAGGAGTTGTCACACAAGGTGCCCTTATGGCACATTGATCCTGGGAGAAGACCCTGTGTCTGCAGCCTCGGCTGTGACCAGACATTTCTAAGTGGAGAGAGAAGGATTTTTAAAGCCACATATGGTCTTTTTTTAAAAAAATTTATTTATTTCATTTATTTACTTTTGGCTACATTGGGTCTTCGTTGCTGCACGCGGGCTTTCTCTAGTTGCGGCGAGCAGGGACTCCACTTCGTTGCGGTGCACGGGCTTCTCATTGCAGTGACTTCTCTTGTTGTGGAGCACGGGCACTGGGGCGCGTGGACTTCAGTAGTTGTGGCACACGGGCTCAGTAGTTGTGGCTTGCAGGCTCTAGAGTGTAGGCTCAGTAGTTTTGGCGCACAGGCTTAGTTGCTCCACGGCATGTGGGATCTTCCCGGACCAGGGCTCGAACCCGTGTCCCCTGCATTGGCAGGCGGATTCTTAACCACTGCGCGACCAGGGAAGCCCCCACGTATGGTCTTAAATGCGCAAGTGGGACTGGGGCAGGGGGAGAAGAGTTTTATTTCTTTAGTAGGTAACGCTGATTCTCAGAACAAGCTAAATGAATCCCCCTTTACTGAAGAATGTTGCTCGAGGCTAGGCTTGATTAGAATCGGAAAATCTAAGAGGCTTAAACGTGTGCGGTTTGGAGGGATCCGGAGTGCTTTCCCTGCCCTGCGTCTCCCTGGCCATGGTTATAGGATCAGGAGGCCGCAGAGGGTCTGTGGCAGTGATCAGCCCATCCAGCACCACAGTGGGGAACTGGAAAGCCTTCTCCCTGGGCAGGCAGAATCCACAGCACCTCCCCTGGCTCTGGATGCCCCGGGTCGGGAGGTTTGTGTTGAGGGCTGCATGGCAACCAGTTTGCTCTGTGGACTCTTTGGAACAAGGGCAGTCCTGTTACTCTCAGGGACCCCAAACCCTGCCCCCATCCATTCAAGGAGAGAGGACTCATGCTTTGAGCAGCTCTAGATGCCGGGCGTCCTGCATACGTGTCTCCCGTACACCTCTCTCTGTCTTGTTTCTTCGTCTGTAAAGTGGGGATCCTGACAGTGTCTACTTCATAGGGTGGTGGCGAAGATAAAGTGAGTTAATACATAGAAAGAGCTTAGAGCAGGGCAGGGCACAGGGTAAATGCACAGTAACATCGGCTCCCGTGAGGACCCTGCCAGGAGGGATGAAATTACTTTTTTTTCTCTTGCATTATGGTTTATTTCAAGATATTAAATGTAGTTTCCTGTGTTATACAGTAGGACCTTGTTGTTTATCTATTTTATGTATAGTAGTTTGCATCTGCTAATCCCAAACTCCTAATTTATCCCTCCCCCATCCCCTTTCTCCTTTGGTAACTGTAAGTTTGTTTTCTATGTTGGTGAGTCTGTTTCTGTTTCATAAATAAGTTCATTTGTGTCATATCTTAGATTCCACATATAAGTGGTAACACATGGCATTTGTCTTTCTCTTTCTGACCTACTTCACTTAGTATGATAATCTCCAGGTCCATCCATGTTGCTGCAAATGACATTATTTCATTCTTTTTAATGGCTGAGTAATATTCCATCACATATATATATGTCACATCTTCTTTATCCATTCATCTTATGATGGACACTCAGGTTGCTTCTATGTCTTGGTTATTGTAAATAGTGCCGCTGTGAACATTGGGGTGCATGTATCTTTTCGAATTATAGTTTTCTCCGGATATATGCCCAGGAGTGGGATTGCTGGATCTACTTTTAGGTTTTTTAAGGACCCTCCATACTGTTTTCCATAGTGGCTGCACCAGTTTACGTGGAATTACTTTTTATGTTGAATGTGGATGAAGCTGACAGAGGTGAAGTCATTCACCCGCGCTGGTGAGTGGCAGAGAAGGAGTTCGAGCCTGGGTCTGGTCGATTTCGAAGCCAGAGAAGGTCTGTTGGCAAACTAGAGCTTTGACGCCACGAGGCATCTCCGGCTGCAGGAGCATCCCCACAAGGGACACGCTGTCTCCAGTGCCACTTCCCCCGCGAGCCCTGTGGGCAGGCTGGGCTTCTGAGGACGGGAGCCCGAGCATGTGGGAGAGCTTTAGCAGACCGGTCAGGGCTGGCGCTCCGATTAGAGTTTTATGGCCACGCAGAGAATGCGGCCAGAATCTTCTGTGGCTGAAGTCCCAAGGCAGATGGTCCCTTGCTGGCAACTGTTCCTCATTACTTGTTCAGGGCAGACTGCCAAGTGGAGAGCAGCCCGCACCCTTGCACTTTTGCTACCTGGGGTTACCAGCAGGGGTGCCCTGGTCTGGGCTGTGAGTGTGACTGGGGTTGGGGGTCGGTGAGAAGAAAGCTGGCCCATGGCCGGGTGGCTCAGGGTCGGCATCTCTCTCTCCTCTGTTCCTACCACAGCCAGGAGGCCCTGCCACCCACTCCCCCGGGCTGAAGATCTGTGCTCCCCACACTTTGGAGAGGGGGCAGATGCAAGGGAAGCCTCCCTTGTGGGAGCCGATGGTTACTGTACGTTCGTCCTGAGCCTGGCTCTTTTCTAAGCTCCTTCTCTGTGTCAACTCACTTAATCTTCACCGTAACCGTGTGAAGTAGCTGCTATTGTTACCCCATTTTACAGGTGAGGAGAGAGCCTTGGCATCCTCCTGGAGAGGCAGCCTGGCGAGGGGAAGGAGTACTGACCTTGGAGCCAGGACGGAGGTCTAGCGCACGTCCTGTCTTGACCCTGTAGCCCTTGATGGAAGGGAGTGGGAAGGAATTTGAGGTAGAAGCAAAGCTCCGGGAGCAAATGCAGGGAGGGAGAAATGCGTGAAGTCTGCCTGTCTCCTATAAACATTTACTAAATGCCTACTGTTTGTTGGGCATTGTGTCGGTGGCTGGGGCACTGGGCTGACTGCAGAGGAAGCTGGGCTTTATGGTAGCAGTGATCGCAAGTGGTGGTGCAGTCCTTTAGTTTCCAAACCAAGTGTGTTCCCAGCATTGTCTTTTTTGACTCAGGAGGCAGAAGATGCTAGTGGTTAAGAGCCAGCCAGGTCTCTGGAGCCAGACTCCTAGCTTTGAACCCCAATTCTACCACTTACCAGCTTGGGTAATCACTTCTTTCTGTGCCTCAGTTTCTGTATCTGTACAGTGGGGATAACAGCAGGACTTAGGGCAGTATCTGGCACATCGTGAGCACTCTCAGTAAGTGTGCCTTTTTGCAGGAGAGGAGGGTGTGGAACAGGAGGGAGAGGAGGTGGAGCAGATTCTGGGAGCCTCTAAACCCCAAAGTTATTCTTTATGGGAGAAGAGGACTATCCCTGAGTCAGGAGTTCACAGCCCTGCCTAACCACAAAGAGGTGCCGTGGCGTACCCACGAGGATGGCTCTGGTAAAAAAGACAGATGCCAGCGAGTGTCAGGCAGGACGTGGTGAAACCGGAATCCCGTACCCTGGTGGTGGGAACGGAAAATGGTGCTGCAGAAAACAGTCTGCAGTTCCTCCAGAATTTAAACATAGAGAGACCATAGGACCCAGCAGAATTGAAAACATGCGTCTACACAAAACTTGTACACGAATGTTAATAGCAATATTATTCATCGTAGCCCAAAAGTGGAAACAACCCAAAATGTCCATCGGCTGATGGATGGACAAACAAAATGTCGTCTATCCATACAAAGGAATGCTATTCAGCCATAAAAAGGATTGACGTACTGATTATGCTACAACATGGATGAACCTTGAAAACGTTCTGATGAGTGAAAGAAGCCAGACACAGAAGGCCCCATATTATATGGTTCTGTTTATAGGAAATGCCCACAGTAGGCCAATCTATAGAGATAGAAAGTAGATTAGTGGTTGCCAGGGGCTGGAGGGGAAAATAGGGAGTGACTCTTAACAGGTATGAGTTTCTTTTTGGGCTGATGGAAATGTTTTGGAATTAGACAGAGGTGATGGGTGTACAGCTCTGCAAATATACTAAAACCACCAATAGTACACGATAAAAGTGTTAATAATAACACTTTAAAAATAAAAGATATCTCAATTTTTAGAAAACAAATAAGAAAAACAAAACCCCTCCCTGACTTGACCCCTTCACTCGCTCTGGGGACACATCTCTCTCTGTGCTCCAGGCAGTAAGATCTGGTGCAGCCAGGCCTGTGCTCATCTGGTTCTCCATCCCATTCCCCCTTGGCAGGCTGTCTGGGCCAAGAAGTAAACACTTCATAGATGATATCTTGGGAAGAAACCCACGGCTTTGGAGCCACCGAGCCTTGCATTTTCCCATTCGTGCCCCTTCTTCTGAGTCTCAGTTTCCTTACCTGAAAGCGAGGAGGATAGAATCTCTGGCGTAGGACTCTTGTGAGGGGGGAAATGAGGGCAGTCAGTGGCTTGGGATAGGTATCAAGAGCAGGAGCGTCTGAATTCTCCATCGTGCATTAGTTCCTCCAGGTCAAGTGCCTTGTGCATGGTAAGTGTTCCAGAATGTTTAGTGTAGTGTAGGACAGTGGCCAAGGCCCTGGGTGAGCAGATAGCTGGGCTCTGCCATCACCTGATAGAGGCAGCACCAGCTCTGAGTCCCAGCTATGGGTCAGGAAGGCCTAGATTTGAATCCCAGCTCTTCTCTCCCTAGCTGAGTGACCCTTTGCAGATGGCTCAACCTTTCTGTGCTTCAGTGTCCTCTGTAGTAGACGCGGGTTGTCATAGGCATGCTTTGGACTGAATTGTGTCTCCTCGCCAATTCATGTGTTGAAGCCCTAACCCACTAATGTGATGGTATTTAGAGATAGGGCCTCATCTAAATCAGGTTTAGATGAGGTCATGAGGATGGGGTCTTCATGATGGGATTAGTGCCCTTATAAGAAGAGACACCAGAGAGCTTTCTCTCCTTCTCTCTCTTTCATCTTTCTCTGCCATGTGAGGACCCATCCAGGAGGTGGCCATCTACAAACCAGGAGGAGAGCTCTCACTAGAAATTGACCATGTGCCACCCTGAGCTCAGACTTCCAGCTTCCAGACTGTGAGAAATAAATGTCTGTTGTTTAAACCCCCCAGCCTGTGGTATCTTGTTATGGCAGCCCGAGCAGACTACACGAAGACATTAGAAACAGTAGTGGATGTACAGTGTGGAGTGCAGTGCTTGGCATGTGGCAAGCATGCCTGCTATTACTCTCAGGTGTCTCCATTTATGACTGTGATGGTCACTAGTAGCTGTGGGGCCTTGGGTGAGTCACTTGACTCTCTGAAATATTGTCACTTCCTCCTCTGTAGAATGAGGTCAAGACGCTGCCCACTCAGGGCTGTGGCATGGTCAGATAAGATCATCTAGGTCGAGGGGCTCGTAAACTGTGAGATGGCATGCCTGTCGAAGGGGCTGGGTGTTTATGGAATGGAGCTTGGCAGACAAACGTGGGACGCAGTGTGAACAGCACCGTGATGCAGTGGGTCTGGCGGGCGCTCCTGGCTGGGAAGCTCTCCGTGTGGTCCTTTCAGGAAGTCTCTGTTTTGGCAGCAGCATCTGTCAATACCTATACCCAGGTGGCTGAGCAGAAGTCCCTAGGCTTGGTGTTCTGGGCTCAGTGTCTCGTCACTGAATGGGGAGCCAGGTGGAAGGGAAGAGGGGCCCGTGCCCAGAGGCGGTGGTGTGCGCTCAGGACTCGGGGTAGGGGAAGACCTGCAAACAGCTTGTGACCTTGCCGCTTGGCAGTGTCAGACCCTGAGTAGGGGAGAACCCTGAGTAACAGGGAAGCTTCACAGGCTGAGTCCAAAAGCTGCCTTTGGGGAGCTGAGGAGACCTAGAAGCACCAGCAGAGCTGCCTCCTGATCCTGCTCTGTGACATCAGGAACTCGGAAGTCTTCGGATGGAAAAGCACTGTCTGGAACTCCTTCTGTGTCATCCTCTGGAGCGCGTCCCGAGGGGCCCTAGCCCATTGCATTTGTCTTCAGAGCTGTGGGCTGAGGTCGTCCCCCAGCTCAGACGTCCCACACCGGGCAACGGGAGGGGAGTGTTCCTGGGAGAGTTTATGGGATTTTCTGGTTGGTTCTTTAATCATGTCCTGTTTGTTTGCTGTCTGGTCTGGGGCTGTGGGGTGGGGAGTCCTCGGAATGTTGGCCTGGGCAGTACAGAAGGCCTCTCTGGGGCACTGGAGGGCAGACGTCAGAAAACCGATGTGGAGACAGGGAGGTTTTCAGACATAAGGGGTAGGGGGTTTGGTTGCTAGAATAGCTCTGGTCCAGCCACACCCCATAGGTCCTTGTATTTCAGAGAGGCATTGGCTGTAGTGGTTAGAACCACTGGAGCTGAACCCAGTTCCACCGCCGATGGGCTCTGTGACCTCGGCAAGTTTCTTAACCTCTCTGTGCCTCCATTCCCTCATCTGTAAAATAACAATAGTAGCACCTATCTCATAGATTGTTGTTAAGATGAAGTGAGGTGATACAGGCAAAGCATTTAGAACAGTGTCTGGCACAGAATAACGCTAAGTAAACCTTCACTGGACTGTGCAAGAGGCATGGAGGACAGGGCGGTCCTTCCAGAAGGACTGTTTCTCCTTCTTCTTCTGAGTTCCTGTTTCGTTCAGCTCCACTGATGCTCACTGAGCCCTTCGCAGGGGTAAGCGCTCTGCTGGGAGTGGATTCAATCCTCTGAGCCTATCTGGGAATGCTCATAGCTTGGGTGAAGGGAGGCTCAAGAACAGACAGTGGCCCCCCCAAGGGAGGGAGGGATTAGGGAGGCGATAGTGGGCTCTGTTTTGAAGGATGGATAGGAGTTTCCTAGGCAGAGTGGAGGGGAGCAATTGCACTTGTAAGGCGACTAGGTTCGGAAGTGCAAGTGGAGAATTGGGTGACGAGGCTGGTAATCTGTTCACAAAGGGCCTTGAATGCCAAGGTAAGGAAATCTGCGCAATAGGCAGGGGAGTCATTGAGAGATTTCTGGTGTTGTCTTCCCCTAATTTTGCTTAGTGAGCCATTGCATCATTCTCAGGGTTGTATGTGTGTGGCTGTCTCCCCCACTACCTGGTTAGTGTCCCGAGGGTCCTTGTCTTGCCTCCTCCCTTCCTGGTCTTGAGGGAAATAGCCCTCAGTGGTTATGGAGTCCATCTCTTAGCATGCAGTGGAATTGGATGCACCTCCTGTAAAATCCTGGGCACCATGCCAGGCACAGTGGAGGGGTGTACAAAGATGAGTCAGTTGCAGGGTGATACCGTGTTGAAGGTGTTCGGTTCTAGTCAAGGTGGCTCTCCCAGGAGGCTATCACCCGAGGCCAAAAGGAGAAGGTCTTCATGAGACAGAGAATGCTGCTGGAGTTCCATGAGTGGGCGACCTGCTCCAGCTCAGGAATCGGGCATTGGTGGGAAGGGAATTCCAGGCAGCACCGTTGGTACGGGCAAAGCCACGGAGGTGGGAAAGCAGAGGGCGTGCGTGAGGAGCAGCCATGGGTTCTGCTTGGCTGGAGAGAAGGGTCTATGGAGGGAACAGAGAGAAATAAGGTTGGAGGGCCTTTTGTGCCAGGGCAAGAGGAGGGGCGAGGGGTAAGGGGAGTTTTGTTTGTTTGTTTGGAGAGCTTTTTGCTCTGGTACCCTTAATTTTTATAGACTATGATTCTTTGGAGAAGGGGCAAGGAGTGAATTTATTGGTCTTTAAGATGGGGGTGGGTAGAAAGGTAACTTGTAATGAAACCATTATAAAAATCCTCAGAGATTTCTGCCTTAATGAAGGAGGCAAGTCGTCTCCCACAGATTCTTTAAAACTTTGGTTTTAAGGGGGGAGTAGCGATACATAATTTATTTCTCCTGGTGCTTGATCTGAGATCTCATGGGAAAGAATAGGAAGGAATTAGTGAGCTCTATATTACAATTTAATTGCTTGGAGGAAAAATATTATTTTTTATTGTTAGCCATTAGCTGCTTCTAGTTTTATTAAATTCAACCCTCTGCTGAGCACAGCATTAGCCATTTGGAGCTTGCCGGGAGGAAAACCCTCAGAATGGTCCCACCTTGTAAAGCAAGGGTTGCTGCTGGGATCCAAGTGGCCCCGGGGATTCTGGCGTTTCAGGCATCTCTGTACTTGGAGTGCAGCCTCCGGACAGTGGGTTCAGCCCTCATTCTGTCCCCTGATACCGGGAACAGAGGTCAGGAAGGGCTGAGGAAAGGATCCTGGTGCCTGGGTCGGGTCTGGGTCTCTCCTAAGATGGGTGAACTTGGCTGCGTTGCTTAATCTCACATTTTACAAACGGGGAGTTTTCATTTCTAGGGGTAATAGATAGGGATAAATGAGACACTATATGTAAACAGAATACTCTAGTATTCAGTGGTGCTCAATAAATGCCAGTTAATGGGTCCTAGTACGGCACCCTTCTCCAGGCTGTTTCCCCTCCTTTGTTCTGACTCCAGGCTCCAAGCTCTTGCCTACCGGAGCCCTGCTCCAAGGGCCAGTTCCCACCCCACTCCCCATGCACAGGGCAGAGGGGAGAGGCCCTGGCTCAGTTTGACCCCTCCACCGTGCTGGGCAGTTCACTCCCTGATGCCTGCTTTAGACAGGCCCCTGCCCTAGACAGGCCCCTGCCCTTAGGGAGCCCCCAGCTGGATGGATGAAGACAGGTGAGTGAACCACCGTGATGTGCGGAGTGGCCAGGCGGGACCTTATCCTGCCCGAGGGACGGTGGAAGGTTTCCCCACTCTGAGGGACCAGGAGGAATGAGCTCGCTGCGGGAGACTGCCTTCTTGGCTGTCACAGCACTGTGATGGCCACCTTCTGGCTGGAAGGTGTCTGCTCACCCAGCCCTGAAGGCCTCTCCCTGACCTCCACTTCCTCCCTCACCCGGCTCCTTCACTCTTCACCTACACCTCCTCTGCATTTACACACATCTTCTCGGTGGACTTTCACCTCGACCTTGGAGGCTTCTCACCCACCCTTTACAGGCGGGAGGTCACCTAGTTGGGCATCTGGCCGCAGTCTGGTAGAGGGCAGCAAAGCCTGGGGCTTTCCTAGACCCCAGCGACCCTAGCAGACCACTCAGCGGGCTTTTTAACAGATATGGGCCTACTGTGGATTGTCACGTTTTCACTGACTTACCTTTTCCCCATTTACTAGGAACCACTTGTTCCCTGGCCTTGGTCCCTCCCGTAGGGGGTGGGAGAGAGCCAGTGTTTTTCTGCAGAGTGGCCCTGAGCAGCCTTCCACCGTGGTTGCCCTCTCCTCCATCCCTGCCCCACGGCTGTGGCTGCCCTCTGCATTAGAGCTGCTGCCCGCACAGCATGTCATGCTTATCGAATGACCCAATGGCCTGGAGTTTTGGAGAGAGCCTCAATTTACTCAGATAGTGAGAATTTACCTCCTACTCCCAGACACTTACGGTGCGTGCAGGACTATGCTGGAGCCTTGTGTAACCTTGTCCAGAGCGACTCCCTTTACTGCAAGTCCGGGGTCTGAGCTCGGGAGTGGCTTGCCCGAGGTCACACAGCCGCTACGAGGCAGGGCCGGGGTCCCCACAGCATCTGTCCAGCCTGGGCTTTCTCCCTGGATGGCATTCCTGCCTCATCGGTCTCCCTTTGGCATCATCTTAATTAATAGGCGGGTCCCAGTTTGGAGCCCAGAAGACTGTGTCAGCAGGGCTCTCCTGGAACACTGGGTCCCAGCCCAGGGAGCAGAGTAGGCAGATGGGGTCCAGGCCACAGGGAGCCAGCTTGTGGAGAGGGAGTGCAGAGCCCTGCGCTTGGACCTGAGTCCATGGGGGCGTGCGGGGATGGGAGCATACTGTGTGCCTTGCCCTTTGCTGCGTCATCCCTCCTTGTCACCTCCCCAGCACCCCAGCTCTCCTTACTCTGCCTCCATCTACACGTTTTTCCCCCCACCCTGCCCTGCCTGGAGGGCCCTCCCCCCCTTCTTGATTTGGCTAACTCCCTCTGGTCTTTTAAGACGCATTGCAAGACCCGAGGAGATCTGCCCTGACCCCCAGGCTGGGTTGGAGCTCTTTCTTGGGGCTCCCGCAGTCCCTGGCCCATCCTTTCGCAAAGCATTGACTCACCTGTGTGGTGATCGCTTGTCCGTCTCCCCCACCAGGCAGCAGATCTTGGGGGCTAAGACTGTGTTTATTCCTCTCTGCCCCCCGCCACCCCAGTGCCCTTCATCAGGCCTGGCACACTGGGGGAAGGCTTGTCCAACTTGATTAGTAATGATAGTCCCCTCGTGTTTGGACTGTATTGTCTGTTTTCCAAAGCATGTTCACGTCCATGGTCTCTTTGACCCACACAACTGTTGGAGAAGAGTTAGGTAAGGCAGCGGTGATAAGGTTCGGAAGCAGAAGCTAAGGAAGCTGCCCACGGTGATGGTGGTAGAGCCTGGCCTCCACATGCAAGGCTCGCTGCGCTGTCTCCCCCCACCGCGTGCGTGTGCGTGCCGCGATGGCGCCCACACCCTTGGCAACCCCGAGGCCGGGACTGCTTGTAATCAGATTGCCTTCCTCCCCACTGAGCTCATGCTGCTGAGGGAATGGAAATTTGCACCAGCGGGCGGGGGTGGCTTTGGCTCAGGTGCTGGGGGACCAGGATGAGTGGGGGGTCTGGGTGAACAGACTTAGTGGTTCTGGCCTTCGGCCCTGGGGGCTGGTGAAAACCATCCTAAGTGGTTGGCCAGAGGCCTGCTGCATGTATCTGGGTATCCAGAAGGTTCTGGATGGTCAACAGCAGCAGGGAGGTGGATCAGACTCCTCTGGCCTTTTGAGGTTAGGTTGGCTATGTTGGTGGCCTTCAGGCACTGACTGCACCAGGGAGACCTGGTTCAAGTTCTACCTGGTCGGTAATGCCACTGACTTTACCTGAGGCTATGCAAGTCACTTCCCTTCTCTGTGCCTCAGTTTTCTTACGTATAATGGGGATAGTAGTAATCTCAGAGGGAGGATTAAATTATTAAACAGTGCCTGGAGCATACTGAGTGGCACAGTCATTTCCTTTTCTGGGTAATGGCCTTTTACCTTACTCCGGTCATCTCCTTGGGTTGTTGTGAGGTCCACATGAAGCGGTCTGTACCCTGTGAACTGCTGTGCACCTGTCTTTTCTTAGAAAGAAGCAGGGTGGATGTGGAGGACAGACCCCTGGGAGCCAACCCAGGGCCAGGCTGACAAATGGGCCAGTCCAGCCAGCAAAGACTGGGCATGTCTGGCCAGAGTGCAGGCAGGCAGTTGGTGGGTTCCAGGAAGAGCTGGGGGGTTTCTCAGGGTGGCAGTGTCCATCCGTCCAGAGAACTGGGCCTGCAGGGATTCCCGGGCCAGAGTGTGCTTCCAGCCCAGTGGGGAGAAAGGAGCCTGCAACTGAGGTGGCCTGGATTTCTCTAACTTCCCCTCTCAGCCCTGCTCCTGACTGCAACCTCTAACCCTAAAGCAAGGACAATAATAGCACCCACCTGGCAGGGTTGTTGTGCCAGTTACTATAACCCTGTGAGGTCATGGAAGTAATATGTGTGGAGCACACAGTAAGTGCTCAATAATTGTTAGATTATATATTTTTTGTTATTGTTACATTCTTCACATTATTGCTCCATTCTTTCCACACACATCCCGAGTACGTTGGATACCACTTGCTGTTTTATGGTTGGGCTGAGTACTTTTATCCTTCAGGCAATGGAGAGCCATGGAGGGCTTTTGAGCAAGAATGTGACATAGAGCTGGGCTCCAGGATGATTAACCTGGCAGTGGGTTTAAGCCTCATTACGAGGTGTGGTTAGCTCAAAAAGGGACTTGTTGTTTTATGGTATTTTAAAAAATGACTTTTCAAATCCTTTCCTATTTAGTTGAGGGGAAAGGAGAGGTTGGAGGAAAAGGAAAAGAAGGTTTGTGTTAAGAAAAAAGAAAACAGTTGGAGGAGGTCAGGTATTTAGCAGAGATGGGAAGACCTGTCGAGTGGGCTGCAAGACTGGGCCTGGGGTTGCCAGTGTCCTCAGGTCAGACTGTGGTATGGAATTTCCCCACCCCATCACCCCCATACATGTGAGACTTGGGAATAATCAGAATGTAAATCATCTCTGTGCCTTCAGGGATGCAGACACCTGGGGTGGGGCTGCTTTGAACACGGAACCTGGTATTGCTCGTGGGTGTGACTCTGGATTGGGATGGGAGGAGGAGGGAGGTTGGGATTGACCATGAAAAGAATATAGAGGCCATTTAGAGAAACTGGAAGTTCGATAAGGTGGGGCTGTGCGGAAATGATGAACCCTTGGTTTTTTTTTTTTTTTAGCAACCCTGGAGCCGGGCTAGTGTATGATTTGAGGTTGGCTGAGCAGGCTGCAGGGATTGGGCTTTGGAAAAGGCAGAGGGGAGGCTGGAGGGGTGTGGGTGGAGGGTGAGGGAGGAGGAGCTGAAGAGGGAGGGAGGGAGGTTTGGGAGGTGGGGGTGGGGGTGAGCAGGGCACTCAGCTCCTCTGAATGTGTGTGCATTTGGGACCCAGGGCCTAGGGGTCTTCCCAGGCTCCTTTCTTGGTGGTTCTGACTCAGGGAGTCCAGGGTGGACCCAGAAATCTGCATTTTCAACATGATTCTGTGGACAGAGGCAAAGACCAGACTCTGAGGAACGCTGATTTAGGTTCACCTCTGGCCCCCGTGGTGGGGAGGGGGATGATGTGGCAGGCAGCAGATGTTGAGAGGGGCTGAGTCTGGGCATGAGGGGCTCCCAGTGGAGGGATGGAAGGGGTGGACCTAGCCTGGGTGGAGGAGAGGGGCCCTGGCCTGGGTGGGTGGGAGTGAGCCTTTAGAGAGCTTTGATTAGAAGCTGGTCGTGAGAGATGGTAAAACGGGTGTGTGTGTGTGGATCCATGAGTTGGATGGGG
>NW_020172632.1:6185093-6194773 GCF_003031525.2 Neophocaena asiaeorientalis asiaeorientalis | reverse complement strand
CAGACCAGGGAATCAGACTTCGGGGGGGTGTCGAGGAGCAGGGGTGCACAGTTAGGGAGACAGAGGCAGGACCAGAGCGAGCCTGACGATGGTGTGGATGGTGAGGACACAGTGGTCTTTCCCAGAGAGATGGGCTGAGGTCAGAGCAGGACCAGTAAGTCGCCCTGGGCTCCTCACTCTGGGTCCCTTAAAACCGTCACCAGCAACTGGTTGGATCCCAGAGCCTGGGTGGGGAGGAGTGTGCTGGGCTGCGGCGGTAAGTGAGGGCTGCTGGCGGGGAGCTAATGTTACAGATAGGGGGAAATGCCGAGCCTCTCCATTCATTCATCCACGTGTTTGCTCATCAAATATGAATTAAGGGCCGGGCGCTGAACAGAGTGCTTTCACATGCTCCTGTACTTTTCAGGAGGCTCCTGGAGCCTGGGTTTGCATCGTTCTTGCTCCTTCCCCTGCCAGCTGCCTTGGGAACGGTACTTGATCTTTGTGTTTCATCTGTAAAAAGGGGGAAAGAATTGTCTCCACCTCAAGGGGCTGTCATGAGGGTGAAGGGTCTAAAGCCACGCGGGGTAGTTAGAGTCGTACCCGGTCTTGATTGTCCTTGCTCCAGGCGCGCCCTTGGACAGCCCGGGCATCGTCACCAGTGTCTCTTCCTGCTGATGCCAGTCCCTCTGCCGCAGTGCCCTCTCTTCGCATCTCTGCCTATTAAGGCCCAGGTCGAGTGTGCTGCCTTCTGACTCATTTCCTTAGCTGTAAAAAGGGGCTAATCATCCCTGTCCTGCTGCCTCAGCGGGTGACAAAGGGACAAGAGACAGCCTTGGCACACTGCACAGTGCTGCACGGCAGAAGCTGCTCTGCAGTCTGACTTGTTTTCCCACGTCCCTTTCAAGGCGAGAAGTCGAGCCTGAGCGGTGCTTACTGTGTTAGAGTCCCCTCCATCCTGGGGTTTGGCAGGTCAGTTCAGGCAGAGGGCACTTTGGTATTTGGTTTTGGGAGGAGACCCTGCCGTGTCCCTGTGAGACCTGCTGAAGCTGTCCCAGCTGCGTCCCGCATTACAGACCTTCGGTGGGCCTTGGACATCACACCTTCCCAATCATGGTGCTGTCGGGGGGACTGGAGTCAGGGGTGTGAGATGACAGACACAGCCCATCCCTGCCTGTGGCCCTGGAGATGCTCCGCCATGGTGCTGAGTGGGTGAGGCTCACTTGCCCGATGCCTTTATTACAGCACATGACTCAGGCCTCAGCTGGACCTGCCTCTTTCTGATGTCTGTTCTCTGTCCCTTCTGGCTACTGCTGGATGCTGGGGACTCAGAGACAAATCAGATCCAGGCCTGTCTTGGGGAGCTCACAGCTGAGGGGTCAGACAGCTGGGTGTGAAATGATGACCACACAGAGTGACTCAGGGTCAGTGAGCCCAGAGGGAGCCAGGCCCAGTGCACGACGTGAGAAAGCTTCGTTCCAGAAGAGGTATGCTGCCTGGAGAGCCAGGAGCCCTCTGTCTTCCCTCCGTCGCTCCCGCTAATGTCTGCACCTCCCGGCCTGGCCTGCCTCTGCAGGTGGCTCCTTCTGCCCCCTCCCCTGGGGACGAGGACACGGCTGGGCACACAGTGCCTGCTGCACTCTGCTTCGTCTGTCTTGCTGCCTTTACTCCAGTCACACTGAACGGTGTGCTCTTCCCTCACATGGCTGTGCCTTTGCCTGTGCTGTTCCCTCTGCCTGGGCTGCCCTTCTTTATGTTGTTGCCTATTTCCTACCTGCTTTTCAATATCCAGCTTAGATGTCACCTCGATGGGGCCTTCCCTGAGACCGCCTTCCCTCTAACTGGGCCGGTGGCCCCCCGGTGCTCCCACCACCCCCCTCCTTTCTTGGTGTCTGTCTGTCTAATTCACTCTCTTGAATTAGACAAATGGATAAACTGTGACTTTGGGCTGGTCTCTTAACCTCCCTCATCTCACAAGGGTGGCGACTTATGGAGACAATGAAATAACCCGAGAGAGAGCACTCAGTGTCACACAGAGTGCTGTTAGAGCCAAAGGCAGTGCTACTGTTCCTGACATTCGTGTTTTATGCCCCCTCCATGCCTGGCATTGAGTTGGCCCCTGACCTGGGGGTGTGGATGGTGCCACGTGGACCCAGCTCCTGGGTCTTTGAGGGCTCTGCCAGCAGGTGCCCCTCCAGAGTCCTCCAGGTGCTCACTGAGTGAATTCTCTACCATTCAGTAACAACGGGAAAAGTGTCAGAGTGAGAACATTTATTTATTGACTCACTCGTGAACAGGGTTTTCCTTACCGTGGTACGTGATGCTTTATGGGGGCTGTGGGCCTGCTGTTGAGGAGCTTGTGGTCTCGTGGGGAAAGCAAGCATCCGAGAAAGGAGGAAGCTCAGGGCAGGAGGGCGTCATTCCCAGTGGGGGTGAACCCGGGAAGACTTTGTGGAGGAGGGGGCATGTGCCCATGGCGTTAAAGAATGGGAAGGGTTTTAGGGGTGGTGATGGGAGGGAGAGCAGAGGGTGGGGGGGAGGCAGGCACAAAGGTGGGAGGAGGACTGGGGGCTGCTTGGCAGCCCCAGCAGGAGCACCTTCTCTCCTCCCACCTCTTCCCTCTTCCCCACCTTTCCCTTGCTAAGAGCTCAGAGCACGTGTTGTAGGGACTAGTCAAAATACAGACTCAGACGGACTTATCCCCCGTGAGCCCATGGTCGCATTCCTGGGCACAGGAGGGGCGGCGGGCCCGTGGAGATGTTTGCAGAGAAAACAGAGCCTAATGAGAGTCTGATGAGGGGGCTCGCCGTGAACCAGGGGTGGGGCAGGCATCTCCTGCCACACACAGGGCCAAGCTGGCTGTGCAGGAAACTCTGCTTATCTGGCGGTAGGGCCACTCTGGCCTCCTGTGGGGCGGCCCACAGTTCCGCAACCTTGACA
Source organism: Neophocaena asiaeorientalis asiaeorientalis (assembly GCF_003031525.2). Lineage (NCBI taxonomy): Eukaryota > Metazoa > Chordata > Mammalia > Artiodactyla > Phocoenidae > Neophocaena > Neophocaena asiaeorientalis. Next base: position 6,191,854 of record NW_020172632.1, on the reverse strand, counting down.
GTGTCCTGATGGCACGAGGGAGGGCGGGGAGGCTGGGGTTCTCCAGGCCTGAGATGGGGCTGTGTGGCCCCAGGTGGTCTAGTTTACCTCTGCGACTGTTTCCTCACCTGTAACTTGATGCATGCGTTGGCCTCCCCGAGTCAGGGTGAGAGTTAGATACAGCGAGGTAAGCCCCTGGCCCAGAGCCTGCACCTGGGAGGCTGTCAGTGTCTCCTGCCAGTAGAGACAGTGATCACCATCACCTGGTGATGTGGGGCTGCCATCAGGGCCTGGGGCTACCCACCCGGTTAACTGGAACCCCCATTAGCCAGCACCCCTGCCTCACTGTCGTTGCCATGCAGAGGAGTGACCAGATGGTGTAGAAAAGACCCCTGGGCTGGTGGCGGGAGGTGGGGGCTTTGGTCCAGCACCGTCACTTCTTCTCTGGGTGGATCCATCACTTGTTGAGCAAACCTTGTGGATTGAGGAAGAGAATAAACAAACACATTCTCTAGCTGGGCGACCTTGGCTTGTCATTGGGGTACGGGTAACAGGGATATAGTGGTATCTCCCACGAGGCGTTCCTGTGGGGATTAAACCATGCAAGGGCTGACACAGGGGCCTTGAATTTTGGTGAAAGCAGGGTTGGATGGTTGGACCAGGTAGTAGATGTTGCCTCCAAGTCTCCTTGGAATGGCTGAGGATGAGTAATTAGTGAAAGAACCCCAAGGGAAGGCCTCAGGAGATCCTCACTTTCTTTCCTCCTGCCTGAGAGAGTGTCTGAGAGACGAGGCGGGTGGGCTTTGGAGGGTGTGAGAGGTGATTCGAGCTGGGTCCACCCCCTCTGACGTCTGTCGAAGAGGCCGCCTTGCAAGTCCAGCTCTCCTGCCTGGCTCTGGTTCTGGCTCACACCTCCCCTTGCTCATCTGCCTCCATCCTGGGAACTTCTGCCCTTAACTCTGGAAATGCTGGGTTCCAGGCCAGGCTCTGCCCCTTGCAGGCTGTGTGACCCGGGCTAAGTCACTTGGCTTCTCTGAGCCTGTATCCTCACAGGAAGGACCCTGGCATTGGAATAGCTCTCAGGAGCCTTGTATACACAGCTCTGGAATCCTTTGCATACAAAGGCAAGGGAAAGGCTCAACACTGTCAGGAAGTTCAGTTCGTGGCAGACATAGTGATCCTGCAGGACATGGTGTAAGCTCCCGCAGGCCCTTCATGATCTGGCCCCAGTAAACTTACCGCTCCGCCCCTGCTCCATTCAGGCCATCCTGAACTTTTTCCATTCTCTGAACATACCATGTGCTCTCGTACTTCTGGGCCTTTGCACGGTCGCTCTTTCCTTGGCCGAAGAGCTCCTATTTATTGCTCAAAACCCAGATCTGATGTTCCCTCTTTGAATCCTTCCCATCTCTTTCAGGCAGTCAGTTACCCTGACTAGGTACAAGCAGTATTTTCCCCGTGTTCTAGTTTATCAGCCCTTCTCCCTGGTTCCCTCAATAGGCTTTGAGCTTCCCAGGGAGAGGAAGAGGGCCTGGTCCAGACCCCTTCTGCACCCAGCTCAGGGTCCGGCACAGACCAAGCAGGACCATTTTCCTCTGCTTATGAGGAGCTTTGCTCCATTCCCACCTGCTCTTCTTTTTCCCTTTGGAGGAAGTAGCACTGTAGGTGAGAACAGTGTCCTCTGTCTGGGAGGCATAGGAGCTGGTGGAAAGTAGAATGGGGCTGAGACAGGGAGGGGAGAAGTGTGCTTTGTGGAACTGAAAGGTGAGAAGGGGCCAGGCTTTGACCTCCAGTGTGCTGCCTCCATAGTGGGCTGCAAGGGGTCTCCATTCATTCATTCAGTGAGCATTTTGTGAATACCCGACTTCATGTCCAGCATTGCTCTAGTTCCCAGGGAAACAGTGGAGAACAGGAGAGAGACCCTGCCTAGAGGGGCTCACAATCTGGTGGGAGAGATGGAAGAAACAGTGACCATAGGTGGGGCGACTGGGAGGCGGAGGGAAGCCCCCAGGACCCGGAAGCTGAGAGGAGCCAGCCGGCAGCCCGGTGTGAGAGTGAGGCAGAGCCAGGCGTGTGAATGATGGGGAGATGTGGACTAGACCATGGGGTCTGGTGGAGGGGAGGGTGTGTTTCCGACAGAACCTGTGGATGCGAGTTGGTGGGAGGTCACAGGTCAGGCTGGAGGGGTCAGCAGGGAGCCGTTCCTGAGGCCGGACGTCTGGGAACGGGGGTGGCTCTGGTGTGGCTGTGGTGTGGGTTGGAGGGGCGAGGCAGGGCAGGAGGTGCAGACTGGGATAACCTGGTTAACCATGACCAAGGCCAAGGCCACCGGAGAGAAAGGGATGGGTCAGGGCCCGCTATTTGAGACTTGGTGACTGACTGGATGTGAGAGATGAGGGTGAGGGAGACAGTCACGGGCAAGTGGGGAAGTGACAGTTGTCTCAGGAAATAACTCATTGGAAGAGAGGGGAAAAACACAAAGAACTCAGCAGGGATCTCTGCAGCTCAGGGTAATTCCGGCTTTGGAGAGCCGGCCCTGCCAATCAGATTGTAAAAATCAGGCACCGGGGATTTTGCAGAAAATGAAGTAGATCAAAGCCAGGGTCGATCAGGCTCTGATTAAACATGGCTGAGGAGGGTCAGACTCATTACGGAGGAATGTACACAGGCCGGCAGCGCTGACGGGGGATAATAACAGATCGCACCCGGCAGCGCAGACACCACGGCGCTCTGGGGACGCAGCGCTCCGCGGCGGGGCGGCCACAAGGAATGGTATGTCCGCAGGCTCCAAGGGGAGTGAAGGTGACAGGGGGCACGTGTGCAAGTCTCGTCCCCTCTCTGTGGCCTGTCTCTTTCCGCAGCCTCTGCGTGGGGACTGCTCCATCGGCACAGGTCAGCCAGAGCGCTCGCCTTGCCGTTTTCCACCTCTGTGAGCTGGCTTGTGTCCCTCCTGCTGTGTCAAATGCCTCCCTCACCCTTTCCTGTCTTCTGTTTCCCTCCAGGACACCGCTTGCTTGCCCCTCCTCCAGGAAGCCTTCCCTGACCCCCAGCCAGGTCAGGTGTCTCCTCTGGGTCCCCACAGCCCCCCTCACTCAGGGTTGTCATCATCTGTGTCCACATGTGGCCCCCAGTCCCCTCCTGACTGTGAATCCCTCGATGGCACCGTGCCTCTCCATGTCCTACGTGTCCAGCTCAGTGCCGGGCACAGAGCAGATGTCAGGCCGTGTTCACTGATGGGGGCAGAGCCCAATCTGTGAAACCGCACAGCTGGGCAAGAGCAAAGCAAGGTCAGGCTCCACCTGCCTGCCGTGGGAGTAGTCCCAGGACTTCTGCCGAGAGGTGCTCGTGGGGTGGGGACGGGGTGCAGGCCAGGGGAAGGTGTCCCCCGGATCTCCCCCACCTGCTGCCCAGCCGAGGAGAGGCAGGTGGCTCCACCAGGCTGAAGTGCATGAAGGAGACGCACTGGAAGGGATGATGGGAGTGTGGGTGCCAGGCTCAAGAGCGTGGCCTTGACCCTCTGGACACTGGGGAGCCATTGAAGATTCTTGATTTGGGGGCAGTGACAGAAACTGAGCTTCAGCAGGAGCCCAAGTTTCTTCTGCCGTCAGATGGGATCCCTCTGCACGCCTAGCTGCCCTGGTGGATCTGACCCCCACTAGCTGCTTCACTTCGCAGTGCAAACTGAGGCACACCTGTACTGGTCTCCGTGCATGGCCTCAAGGGGCCTGGCCTGGGCCTGCACAGACAGGCCACTTCAGCCCAGGAGTGAGAGGGAGCAGGGCTGGACTAGCCTGAAATCAGGCTGAGCTTGGTCTACACACTCCAGAAACACCTACTGTGTGCCACACCTACTGTGTGAGCCCTGGGGATGCTCTGAGGTTCTGGCAGCCTGGCTCCTTCCGGAGATGGGAAGAGGAGCTGGACTACACAGGTCTGGGAGGGGGACGCCCATCTGAGGGAGACACGGATGCCCCCAGGCCTGGCTGGAAACGTTTGGGGTTTAGAAGGAAGGAACACCAAAGCCCTTAACCTCCCAGCCGGAATGTGGACACTTCATCCATCCTGCTCTTCTGTCCCTCCTCCAGCCCCATAAACGTCCAATTTGGGGAAAGGATTCAACTCTAAGCCCTGGCAGAATAAGGTTGATTAAGAAACTGAGCTCCATAAAATTGTCCTTGCTCTGGCAGGCTGGTGGGTGGGGAGAGTCACTGGAGCTCAGGCCTGGAAAGGACGGTACAAAGCCCTCCTCCTTCTAATTCAGGCCCTCCCAGCGCCCGAATCCCTTCTGCAGCAGCCCCAGCAAGTGACCACCCGTGTGTGCTTGAGTATCTCCGCCCACCACCACATGGTGTGCCCACTTCAGGACTGTAACACTCATTACTGGACAAGCATTTACTGGGCACCTGGGCCGTTCCTTTGTTCCACATACCTGCCCTGTGCCAGGCCTTCCCAGTGTTGGAAACACAGATTTGCTCTGGCCAGGACTGGCTTACATCCTTTGTGCACTGTAAGCCAGACATGGTGCTGACTGACTTGTGCGATGCTCTCGTTTGATCTATGTGGGGACTCTCTGTGGTAGGTGGTACCATCGTATACCCATTTCACAGATGGGGTCCACAGAGGTAGAGTAACTCACCTCAGGTCATGCAGGAAATGAGAAGCAGAGATGGAGCTTGAGCCCAGGATTCTGACCCACGGTCTCTGCTCTCAGTCACTGTGTACCATGGCTTGTTGAGAGGGGGGCCTTTGGTGAGGGGCTCAAGCTCCGGAGACTTTCTGTCTGGGTTACAGTCACATCCACCAGATTCGAGGGCTGTAGAAAGGGAGTTATGGGTGTAAGTGCTTAGAAGAGGCCCCGCACTTGGTAGATGCTTGCAGGTGTTAGTAGCGTCTACCAGCAGTGCAGGTAGAGGAGCGAGGATTTGGACCCCAGACTCCACGTGCCAGGACTGAGCTCGTCTGATCTTCGCCTGGTGTTTCTGGCTCAGTGGAGGGCGCTGCCACCAATACCTCAGAATTGTTCTTGAGGGCAGCTCCCTACTCCCTATTCCCAGTTCCTCTGCAGGCTCTATCCTGTAACCTCCTGGGTCTCTCTTGAGTGTGTCCACTTGTCTCCATCTGCACTGTCACTACCCCAGTCCAAGCCTCCCAACTGGGCTCCCTGTCTCCCCTCTAGGTTGCTTCCCTCCCTGTAGTTAGGGTGACCTTTTATTTTATGACACAAATGTGATCCTGTCACATACCCTCAACCTGCTTAAGACTTCACTAGTTTGCTGCTGTTTTCAGAACAGCAGCCACATTTTGCACCTTGACCCACAGGGTCCTGCGCAGTCTGGCCCGACTGCCCCCGTGGCTTCATTCCTCCCTCGCTGCCCCCTCACTGTCTGTACTCCAGCCACACTAGTTCTCTTTCCTTCCCTCCCAAAGCACTGTTATCATTGCCTTGGGGTCTTTGCACAGGCTATTCCCATGACCTGGAATGCTCTTCCTTCCTCTTCTGAAACCTTTGCTCACTTAATATTTACTCATAATTCATGTCTTGGTTCAAATGACACTTCTGCAGGGAAGCCTTCCCTGATTTTTCTCCTGTGTTCTCATTGCCCTGTCCACGCACTTCGTGCCACTAACACAGTTTATTCTGCATCTGTTTGTGCGATTCTTGGTTACTTTAGCATCCTCCCTAGGTGCTAAGCTCAAGGCAGGGACATCTGTTTGGCCCATCATTTTGTCCATAGTGTCCCATACATAGTAGGCCCACAACCAATACTTGTTGAATATAAGTTCAAAGAAAAGAAATCAGAGTACCTGGGACCTTTGGGAGGAGAGGAAGGGGCTCCAGTGAAGCTGGCCTGGGTCTCAAGGTGGTCAGCATTTGCAGAGACCCTCCCTGTGACAACTCCACTTCTTCTTGGCACCTTGCTGGGGAGCTCGTTGGCTGTGGGCCAACATCCTCCTCCAGCTGCCGGGACCTTTCTGTGGCGGGCAGGGGCAGTGTGGACTAATGAAGCTGGCTTCAGCCTTTTTGCTGGACACCACACCTGGCCTCCTGTCCAGGTCCTGTCCCTGCCTCTCTGTGAGGCCTAGGGTAGCCCCTCTTCTTTCCTGGGCCTCAGTCTCACCATCTGTAAAATGGCAGGGTTGTCTGAGACAATCTTTTTTTTTTTTTTTTTTTGTGGTACGCGGGCCCCTCTCACTGTTGTGGCCTCTCCTGTTGTGGAGCACACGCTCAGTTCGCGCAGGCTCAGCAGCCATGGCTCACAGGCCCAGGTGCTCCGCGGCATGTGGGATCCTCCCGGACCGGGGCATGAACCCGTGTCCCCTGCATCGGCAGGCGGACTCTCAACTACTGCGCCACCAGGGAAGCCCTGAGACACTCTTTGAGGTCCCTTCCTACTCTTTCGTTGTATGATTTAATGCATTACTCCTGCACTTTCTTCGGGGTAGAAGACAGATCCTCATAGATTAACCATTGGTAAAAAGGCCTCTCCTAGTTCTTGTCCTCCTTGACTGCCTTCTTTGGCTCTGTGGTCATTGCTTATGAAGAATCAGTTCACAGGAGGTAGATGTACTCTAATAAGTGATGGCCATATCCACCCTGGTGAAAAGTTACCAACCCGCAGCGCCAGCACTCGGGGTCACCGCTAGGGCTCTTGGCATCCGCTTGTGCCCCGACGATCCTTATGGGGACACATGTGGAAAGGTAACCCACAGAGGAAGGCCCTGTTCTGATTACGGGCAGTTTATTTTAGCCACATCTACAGGGTGAGAGGTGCATAGCCCAA
>NW_020172632.1:6138784-6185054 GCF_003031525.2 Neophocaena asiaeorientalis asiaeorientalis | reverse complement strand
GGACCAGGGCACGAACCCATGTCCCATGCATCGGCAGGGGGGGCGCCCCCCCCCCCCCCCCCCCCCAGAGCACACTCTGAGCTCCTTGTGCAGGGACTTGGGGACCGTGCCTGATTCACCTTGCATCCCCGGCCTAGCCCAGGGCCTGCCGCCAGGTGTCAGCTCTACGGACGACTGTTATCTGCGCGGTTCAAGGAGAGAATGAATGGTTGCAGAGTGGGTCCCGCCGTGGGGCTTGTTGAAGGGGTTGCAGAGAAGGAGAGAGGCTCCCCACCTTTACAACAGGAAGCATCTGTGCAGAGTTGGTGCCGAAGCTGCCTGGAATGGCCCCCGCTGGCCAGATGCCAAGAGTTTATTGCAGGCAGCCTAGCAATTTCAAATTTCCTTTATTCTTCAAGAGCTGATGAATTAGTTGAAAGATTAAGAACACTTGCAAAGTAGCCGACAAAGTGGTTTAAGTTAGTGTAGAATAAACTCAGCACAGGAGTGTGTGCGTGTGTGTGTGTATGTGTGCGTGTGTGTGCATGCGTGTGTGTGCGTGTGTGTGTGTGTATGTGTGCACGTGTGTGTGCGTGCGTGTGCGTGTGTGTGTGTGTGTCTGTGTGTGTGGAGGAGGGTGACAGGGAAGGACCCAATGGCTGACTGGGTGCTTGTGGTTCTATGGAAAGAGATGATGGGAGATCGGAAAACAGGGTTTTGAGTCCCAGCTCCACCACCTACCAGCCATGTGACCTGGGGCACTTCTCTTACCTCTGAGCAGTTTGGGAGGAGGTGGGACGTCTGTCGTAAGTTCCCTGAGGGCAGGGCCGTGTCCGGGGCAGAGAGGGTGCTCCACACGTGTCTGTGGGACGGCGGTGGGCCCAGGCCCTTCTACCTGCTCCTCCTTGCTAGTCCTTGAAAAGCAGTCGCCTCCCAGAGCTCTGGAGGTTTTGGGAAGTTCAGCCTCTCACTTGGTCAGCAGAGACAATGTGAATGTTCTCTTTCTTGGCCGCCTTTGATTGGAGACATTGGTCCGGGTGGGCGGCATCCATTTCTCTCATTTTGCTCATGGTTTTACAAGAATTCTCCCAAGTCTCTTTTCGGGTCCCGGTCCCTCCTCCCACCCCGGCTCTGATCAGCATATTCCACCCCACTTGGCATCATCCCTGGAGCAGTGAGGGGACCGTCTCAACAGCACAGACAAGAGGCCGTGCAGCTCTGCCTCAGTGGTCTTTGCCCCACGGCTGCGTTCCTGGTTCTGATGCAGTTTGTGCCACGTGCCCATCCTAGTCCATTCACAGCCAGAACACATCATGCAGCCATGAACTCGGAAGAGAGCCCTGCTCTCCTGGTGCAAGTGTAGATCCCAGGGCAGCTGGAAGAGTGCTTTAGTTTTCTTCTTTGACTTAATTTAGGAGACTTGGGGCTTGGGTAGACCCAAGGCTGGGAAAGAGGGGTGTGCACGCCTCCCTCTGACACCGGCAGATGCTATCAGGGCAGTCAGGCCCCAGGCCCAGGAGTCATTTACCCAGCTGTGTCCAGTCTTGAGATGATTGGGCCAGTGTCCGCTGCAGGGTGAAAGTGTCAGATGGTGGTGATGTGTGTGCCAACTTTTGGAGAAGTTCACCTTGGGTATGGAAGGGGCGAGGCTCTTGCCCACAGTCAAATCCAAGTCCTCAGGCATCTCACCCTGCTCTTTAAATGCAGTGTGTGTGTGGGGGGTGGGGTAGGGGGGATTTCCTGGTGGTCCAGTGGTTAGGACTCCGAGCTTTCACTGCTGAGGCCCTGGGTTCAATCCCTGGTCGGGGAGTTAAGATCCCACAAGCTGTGCAGTGCGGCCAAAAAAAAAAAAAAAAAAAAAGGCAGTGGGATTGGATATTTTATTCCTACTGCTATTAGGGCTAGTTAGTCTTGGCACACATTCAGATGGCCTGAGGAGCTTTGCTTTTGGAATATCATTTATTTATTCATTCACTCAGCCTGTATGAGGAGCATCACACACACTTGCCTATATCTAACCCTTCCCCGAATAAGACTGATTTGTTTTCTGATCATGTGAGTTTTAAAACTTTCTCTGATCATAACAGGATGGTGGCCCCTCACGTTTCCATGCTGTTTACATTTCATGCAACATCTTCCCTTCCATTATTTCATTTAATGTCCACGAGGAGAGGGGGATTTATTGTCTCTATTTTGTAGGAGAGGGAAACCGAGGCTCAGAGAGGTTAAGTGTCTTGCCCAGGGTTATGTAGCTCAGTCAGTAGCAGAGCTCTGTGGCGGTCCCTTTCTGGTGCTGGTGCCACTGGGTGAGCAGTTCCCATGCTCATGACATAGATAGCATCCACTTCCTGCCAAAGAACAGGGATTTGTGGACAGGGAAGTAAGTTCCTAATCTGTTTGGGCCTCAGTGTTCCCATGATGATATCTGTGTGATGGAAATCTCTCTCCTTGCCTTTCCTTATGAGGACATTAAGGGCAAATGTTGTAATTGACAGGAAAAGGTTTAAAGCTATTAGCTGAGACTTGATGGACAGTCAGACCCTTCCTGGAGTGAGTGGAGGCTCCCTCCCTCCCTGCCGTCTCCCTCCTTCATTCAACAGAATGTCGGGGGACCACTGCTCTGTGTCCAGCTCTGGGCTGGGACTGGGGACCAAGAGAATCCGACCTGTACCTGACCTTGAGGAGTTCATAGAACGTGGCAGTGGCCCTTCTCAGGTGGGTAGCCTGGGGGTCGCTCTTTACAAGAAAAGACCGACAGGCTGGAGGGAGAAGTAGGGAAGTGGGCTTGTGTTGCTGTCCTGGAGCCCCCTGGAGCCAGCCCTGGGGCAGGGCCTTTCTAGATCTCCCTGACATGCAGGAAGTGGGCGTGTGCTTTCCAGCTGAGGAGGTAGGCTCAGAGCAGCACAGTGACTTGTCCAGGGCTGCACAGCTGGCATTTGAACTTTCATCTCTGAGACTCTGAAGGTCAGACTTCTTTCTGGGACTCCTTGCCTCTGAGTAACCCTCTGCATCAGTGGAGGAAGCTGACAATGGAGCTGGAATGCTGGCTTTCTGGGTCCTGCACAGCCTGTGGTTTGGGGCAGGGGTCTGGGTCTCTGGGTCTTCACTGTCTTGTTCTGGGCGGCCCCTGCTCCCCAGGCGTTGCAGGGCTCCTGCCGGAGCAGCAGATGCTGCAGGTCAGACGTTCAGCCTCACATCTGGTCTCCCTCCTACTTTCATCTGAAACCCAACTCAGATTGTCTCAGTAAACAAACAGTAAATTCAACGGTACAGTCTTCTTGAAATGCCTTGTAGTTATTTTAAGGCTGTTTGGGGGTTTATTTTAATTGCGGGCCCAGCTCCCACAGTCATCCAGCTGCTGCTGGGGGCATTCGTGGCTGCTGCCTCCCTCCCCACTCCTTGTGGACCCCATCACCTTCTCACCAGGGGCCCAGGGTGGCCTGGAGGTAGTGTGGGAGATAAAATGAGGTGTCAGGCCGCTCCCTCCCAGGTCGCTGATGCATCTAAGAACTCGAGGGGCTGCAGTGGCCAAGAGGGCAGCTTTGGACCTGGGCCTGTGGGAGGAAGACACAGCGGAGGGGGGATGACCTCCCAGGCTGAGGAGGGGTCGCTAGGGAAGGAGCAGTCCGGCCCGGTTGTAGGCTTACACTCTGGTTACCAGGACCACAGTCACACCCCACTTTATAGCAGAAATTGGCTGGAGAGTTGGGTCTAAATAAGTCAGTTTCTGGCTAGGGTAGGGCCCTGGGGGTTATCTTGTCCAGTGCTTTCCTTTTACAGTTCAGGAGGCTGGGGTTCAGAGAGCGAGGGGCTCACTTCCCCACGCCCAGAGGTTTCACTCTTACTCTGCTCCCTGCTAATTCTGTCTGTGTCCTGGCTGATAGCACCAGGAATGACTGACCCCATGCACACCCTCAGTGATGTTCCATTCAGATGAGTGGCTCTGGAAGCCAGAGCCTTTAAGTCCCAAGGGAACTGGGCACTCAGGGTGGATGTTAGTACTTGGACAGGCTGTGAGCCGATGTGCCATCAGCGTGTCCTGCGTTGACCTCCCCATCATGACTTGGGGTGGCAGGTACCAGCTCTTTCTCATTGGTGTGAACTGGAAAATATTGGGACTGGGAGTCTAGAGACCTGGCTTTCTCCGTGATGCCAGGCAAGTGACCTCACCTCTCTGGGCCTCTTTTTCTTCTTCCGTGTGGTGGGGAACAGCCCGAGCTGCCAGACCTGATGGGCAGTCTTTTGTGTTTGACGACAACTCCACAGCAAGTTTCCTGACAACAAGGTCGGCTCCCTCGGGGGTGTAGCGCGGGGTATGCGGTGTGGATCCCCAGGAAGGGGCGCAGACTGTCTCCAGGGCCTGGTCTGGTGGGGAGCACAGTCAGGAGTGATGGGGGTGCTCGCTGCCCCAGGAGCTTGGGAGGACAGGCTTGGCTGAGCTTCCGGCGATCCACAGCCAGTATGTTTCCCAAGGACCTGAGGGTGCTGGGGAACTGTGAGGCCGTCTCCTAAGTGCCAGGCTCTATGAGCAGGGACTTCAGGTGCTTTTGTTCTTGTAACACCTCTGGCAGAAAGACATCATTTCTCCCATTTTACACATGAGGAGACTGAGGCCCCCCTGCACCTCACAGCAGGGAGGTGGGAGGCAACCACCAGAGACCTTGCTTCTCCCCTGGGGCAGGGGGAGAGGGACTGTGCAGTTCTTGAGGTGACAGCAGAGAAGGGGGTGGGGAGGGGAGGGGTGCAGCAGACCCCAGGGATGGCGCGAGAACAAGTGAGAAGTGAGAGTACTCTGCGTGGTGCCCTGTGCCAGAGCCAATCAGAGCGGGGCCCAGGCCCGGGGGGACGTCTGGTCTGGGCCTGGCCGAATCCCCTCTATTTATTTGTACATCACCAGATGTAAATTAATTTGTTTAGCAAGAAAAAACACATTTTTATTGCCTTCTAAACTGGGCTGTTTTTCCTCCGGTCGGCTGTCGCACGTTGAATGGCCGAGCTGGGAGCAGAACTTTTGGGAACACGCTGAGGTGTTGGTGAGGCCAGGCTGTCATTTGCGGGGTGTTTCTCCACGGTGGACCCCGGAGCCAGCACCTGGATTCCAGCCCCAGCTCGGTCGCCGCTGGCTGTGAGACTTTGGCAAGTTGCTTGGCTGCTTTGTGCCCTCATTTTCTCACCTTGGAGACAGGGATGACTGCACATCCCGCGCAGAAAGGGGCTCTGGTACCACCAATCTTGTTCATTGGTGAAAAGCCGTTTCAGTGATCATTAACTCCCATTACAACTAATCCACGCTCTGCACCCTGTTAATGGAACCGTCAGCCCCAGAGTGAAGCCTGCCATACCCCCACGTGCGTTTGTAATTACGAGCTGTGGATAGCGGTGTGCCCTGTCCTCATATGCAGAAACAAGGGACTGTGCCCTGGGAGGGAGGAGGGGAGGAAGGAGAACTGGGGTTTCCGGGGTACCTACTATGTGCCAGTTGCTCTGCTGGGTGTAATCATTAAGTGTTTGTTTGTTTGTTTTTGTTTTGGCTGCACCGTGCGGCTTGTGGGACCTTAGTTCCCTGGCCAGGGATCAAACCCTGGGCAGTGAAAGCCCGAAGCACAAGTCTTAACCACTGGACCGCCAGGGAATTCCCAATCATTAAGTGTTTTGGAGACAACTCCACAGCAAGGCTCCTGACGACAGACAGGCTCCCTTGGGGGTGTAGTGCTGGTACGCGGTGTGGATTCCCAGGAAGGGGTGCAGAGTGTCTCCTGGGCCTGGTCTGGTGGGGAGCACAGTTGGGAATGATGGGGGCACTCACCACTCCAGGAGCAAACTAGGTATTATTGATATTGAGACCCTGCCAAATCGGTATTATTGATATTCAAATTTTGCAGATAAGGCTCAGGGAGGCCAGAGGGCCTGCTCAAGGTTGCATGACTGGTAAGTGGGATTTGGAGGCATGTTTGTCCAAAACCCATACCCCTTCTGGTGTGAGGCAGGAGGGAGAGAGAAATTTTAATAACTTCAAACTCCTCAGTGAGGCCAAGGAAGGGGTTACAGCCCTGGAAGGCTCAGCCTGAGGGTTGGAGAAGGACTGGGGACCTTGCTTGTTTCAGCCTGATTTTTCTTAAGCAATGTGTCTGTGACAGGCCCAATGGGTAGGTGATTTCTGACTGAGAGCCTGATGTGGCCAGGCCTGGGCCTGGCACGGGGACCTGCTCGCAGGGGCCCCCCCGTGCAGGTGGGAGGTGGAAGGATCGTTGGGAAGACCAGGGCAGGCTGAGGGGGGGACGTAGTTGGAACCCTCAGGCTCAGACGTTCCAAATCGGGTGGCTGTACTAGCATCGTCAGGGGTGACGCTGGGCTTTCCTGCGAGCAGCCAGGAGGCTGGTCCAGCACTCTCCTTGGCTGGAGGAGGAGATGGAGCTGGGCAAGGAGGGATGCTTCTCAGTCCAGGCCTGGACTGCCTGCTCTTAGAACTTTAAGGAGAACCGGGACTCCTGCCTGAATGGTCTTTTTTTTTATTCCCTGTCCCTCAGATAGAGCCATTGAGGCCGATGCCTTTGGGGCCTGTGGAATGAGGTATCCCCAATTGCTGCTTCCCAAAGACTTGACCAAAACTTCAAACCCCAAACTGGAGCAAATGGTGGTAATGTGCTGGATCCCACACCAAACCCAAAGATGAATCTTTTTTCCTTGAACTGTGGACCAAGTCTCCAGTTTCTTCCTCGCAATAAAAGAAGGTTCTGTTCAAGAAGTTTTGCCTCTTAACTGTGTCTCTTTTTGCCCTTCTGCTTTTGTCTGGGATTCCTTGGCCAGGGTCTTGGTAGCTGCTGGCTCCAGGCTGGACTCCCTGGGCCAGGTAGGGAGTGGAGGTGGAATGGGTAGGGCGGGAGGGCTGTGTGCCAGCAGTGGTTATGGGAGGAGGTTTGGAGAAAGAGGAGGCAGGACAGTGAGAGCCCCGGTGGAAGGAAGGCGCCCTGGCCCAGGAGGTCGAGTGCGGGCTTTGCTGCGGTATGCCTCTCTGAGAGGTGTGAGTCTCAAAGCCTCTGTTGGAATGGGGGAACCCTTGCAGGGTGGTGAGGAGAGATCCCCTGCAGGTGTCTGTCCTTGCAGTCAGGGTGAGAGGTGACCAGGCAAGGACTCCGCATGTTTTCACATCTCCTTGTTTCCGTCTTCTCGTTAGATTTCTCCAGACAGGCCCGGGAGACACATGGTATTTTCCCCGCTGTCTTTGGGGCATCTGGGCTCACTCAGATGGAACTGTGACTTGCCTAATCTGGAACCTCATGTGGGGCTAAGCCAGGCACAAATCCAAGCTTCTAATCGAGGGAAGCAGCAAGAGCACCGGTGGAGCACGGGCTTTGGTGTCAGACCACCCTACTCTGCCTCTCTTGAGCTGTGTGACCACGGGCAGGTCATGTAAGCTCTCTGAGCCTCACCTCTAAAAGCACAGTGATAATCCCACGTGAATGATTTTCTTGTGCTTGCTGGGATTAGCGCCACCTGCACAGAGCCTGGCATAGGAGGTGCTCAGAAAGTAATTGTCAAATGACTAAATGAATGAATGCGAATTTAAGAGTCAGAGTTGGGAAAAGAGGCTGCTTTGAGGAGGAATTCCAGGTTGCTGGAATTATCTGGACCCCCCACTTTTAACCCCAATCCAGCAAAGCAGGGGGCCCAAGAAAACCAGTTGTCACCAGCTGGGATGCTGTGGCTCCTCACCTTGAATGTCAGCTCGTGTGAGGCTCCTGGCCAAGAGTGAGTTGGCCCCTACTGTATGCAGGTAGCCTGTCCCTACTGCTCGTGTGAGGCTCCTGGCCAAGAGCGAGTTGGCCCCTACTGTATGCAGGTAGCCTGTCCCTACTGCTCGTGTGAGGCTCCTGGCCAAGAGCGAGTTGGCCCCTACTGTATGCAGGTAGCCTGTCCCTACTGCTCTTGGGCTGAGGTGAGTGAGGGGGTCCTGCAGTGGGCACTTCTGCTTGAAATCTGCTGCAAATAGAAGCCTGCATCCCAGGCTGGGTGACCTCAGACCAGTCTTGCCCCTCTCTGACCTCAGTTTCCTCCTGTACAAAATGGAACTTGCAGGTTCCTGTAGGTTCCCAGTATCCTTTATGGGGACAGCTTCAGCTCAATGCCGGGGGCATCTGGGTCAGCTGTGAGGTTTCACTCACGTGACCCCAGCCACACTGCCAAGCACGTCATTACACCCGCCTCAGTGTTACGTGCCTTTATCCCGAGGCTGAGCTCTGGCGCACAGAACTCTGGAGAGCAGGCTGGGCTGTGTCCCTCCCAGGGCCTCCCGCGGGCTGTCGTCAATTAGTAACAACAGCCTGCCTGCGACTCTCCTGAACACATTTACATGTCTTATACCCGCATTGCAGAGGTCCAAACGGCAACAGAGAACTTAAGTAACGTAGACCTGTGATCGAAACTCGTGTTTCTCAAACTTTCCTATGCAGTAAAATCAGCTGACAGGCTTGTTAAGATCCAGATTCCTGGGCCCCATGTCCAGAGAATCTGTTTCAGTAGGTCTGGGGTGGGGCCTTGGAATTTGCATTTCTAGCAAGTTCCCAGGTGATGCTTATGCCGCTGGATTTTGGCCCACATTTTGGGTGGCCCCAGTCCAAACCACCCTCACACTGGTATTCGCAGTGTTCGCACTCGCATCTCCGCTGATCTTTACCACCGTAGGAGCCAGGCCACTCAGGTTTCCATTCATTCCTGCCTTCATTCAGCCGTTAGCATCTACCTTGCACCAATCATTGTGCTTGGCACTAAGGGTATAGTGGAGGGAGGCTTAATTCTTGTGCTAAAGATGAAAAATAGGCCCAAAGAGTTGAACTTTGTTTGTTCTTTGTTTTTCTATCTATCATCTATTCGTCTATCCATCCAACAAAAGCCCACTGGTAGCTCCTCTGCCCCAGGCCCTGAGCTGAGTGTCCCTGACTGGGAAGGAAATCCCAGTGAAGTAGGAGATGCATGGGAAGCTCAAGGAATAGTTGGTGCCCATAAATAGGGGCTGGTCAGGGGCAGGGGGTGGATCAGGGAAGGCTCCCTGGAGGAGGTGACTTGCCTAAGACCACATGGTTGATAAACATCAAGTCAAGGCTTGAAGCCAGGTCTCCCCTGCACTGTGCTGTCTCTCTATAAAATGCTTTTGGCTCATTTTCTCAACATAGTCTAACTGGAGGCATGGATTTATTTTGTTTTTCCTCTGTGTCTGGGGCTGGGTTTTTTTCCCTGGGCAAGTGACCCCAGTGTTAATCCAGGCCCTTTCAGAGTAATTTTATCACCACTATCTCTCGAGACCACTCCAGTGTTTCACTAATAAAAAAAATTCTGTAGGGATGGTGTGGACAGGAGGTTAAAGACATTAACACTTATGGTCCTAAACTGAGCGTGGGCTCAGGGAGCTGGACCTCAGTCTGGGGACCCAGACTGGAACGAGGCTTCCGTGACCACTGGCGCCTCTCTGGCCTTTTATAGGCTTGAGATGGTGGGGAACATGGCGTGCTTGCCAGCTCAGGGAATAATGCACCCAAACTGGAGTGACCTGGCTGGGCAAAGACCTGGGGACAGTCTGGCCCGGCTGGGCCTGGGGGAGGGCCCTGCACTGCTGTAGCCTGGTGGGTGGGATAAGGAGTGGCCAAGAGCCAGGCGGCCAGTCCCAGTGGAGGGGAAGGGTAGGGCCACAGCAGCTCCAGGGCACTCTCGCTGCTGTGCACAGATAGATTTGGAGAGGTGTGGTCCTATTACGTGCCCATCCCTGAACTAGGTGCTCAGGGGCATAGAAAGGAGAGAGAAAACAGCGTTTGTGTGGGGGAGGCAGGGTGAAAGGAGCAGGAGGAAAAGCTGCTCTCAGAGGCTGCAGGGAGTTTCCACAGAGATCTGCAAATGCCATGCTGGTTCTGGGTTGGCAGAGAGGCCTTGTTGTCAATCCAGCTTATCAGTCTGTGCAGCTGGAGACACACAGCACCTGCTCCAAGGCCCACAGTCACATAAGTAATCCAGGGATAAGGGATGTTCTGAGTACTAGAGAAGAACAGAGTAACTCACTCTGGGCCCAGGGATAGGAAGTGATCAGGGAAGGCTTCATAGAGTAGGTGACTTTGGGGCTGGGCCTTAAAGGATGTGTAGCAGTTCACAGACAGGATAGTGAGAGGAGGTTCGGGCAGAACTGTGTGCAGCTTTGAGTTGGGCCAGGTAGATGGAATGGTTCCATTTTGCACAAAGGAAAGCAGGGCTCAGGAAGATGGAGTGACTTGCCCAGGGTGATGGAGGCCAGACCTCCTCCTGATTCCTCATCCGATGTTCTGCCCACTGCCCCACACTGTTTCCTAGGTCCACTCTCAGGCACTGCAGGAGCCCTGGGAAGGCTTAGGATGTGCCCTGGGCATCTGTTCCACTTGAACTCCTGGACTAGGGGGAATGGCTGGGCAGGGTGGCTTCAGGGCTGCTTGGAGGCAGGGCCTGACCCCATTGGTCTTGGCCCTCCTACCCTGCAGGTGGGCCGCTGCCAGCTTGGCCAGGGCCTGCTGTGTTCCCACCACCACAGCTTACAGATGGAGAAGTTGAGAATTGCCTCATCCTACAGGAGGAGGAAGTCTGAATGAAGACTAGAGTGTATTCTTTTTCTTTTTCTTTTTTTTTTTTTTTTTTTTGCGGTACGCGGGCCTCTCACTGCTGTGGCCTCTCCCGTTGCGGAGCACAGGCTCCGGACACGCAGGCTCAGCGGCCATGGCTCATGGGCCTAGCCGCCCCGCGGCATGTGGGATCTTCCCGGACCGGGGCATGAACCCGTGTCCCCTGCATAGGCAGGCGGATTCTCAACCGCTGTGCCACCAGGGAAGCCCTAGAGTATATTCTTGATAATGAAGGAAATATTTAAGAAGTTAAAGGTCGGAGTGAAGGGAAGGAGCTTTGGAGTTGGGTGGATCTGGGTTCTAATTTCTGCTCTGCCTTGGCTAGCTTTGAAAGCTTGAGAAAACCATTTCACCTTCCAAAACCTCAGTTTCCTCATCTGTAAAAATCTATGAAGATCCCATGAAATAATATGTATTTAAAGTGTATTCCAATTTATACAGGTGCTGAATAAATATAAGTTCTATTTCCCACAGCCTGCATGAAATTCATCTGCTTATCTCCCTAAAATATTTCCAGACTGGAAAATATTCTCCAGTCTGCCCTGAATACCCCTAGTGATGGGGGAGCTTTCTACTTTCAAGACAGTATTGAGCAAAATCTGACCCGTGTAGCTTCCCCCACTGATCCTGGTTCTGCTCTGTGAGGCCTCAGGCACTGGAGGCCAGTGAGCCTTCCCTTATCCAGGAGCCATATCCTTGGGGCCATCAGCTCTGGGCATCCTTCTCAGAAGGCAGGGTACCCACGCTGCTTTTAGAATTTGTTGCCAGAATCTGAGCCTGGTTCCCCAGGTAACCTAGCTGGGCCTGGGAGTAGAGTTTTACGCCTGAATATTTGCAGCAAAAGCAGCTTGAGATCTCAACTTGTAAACTCAGTGTATACAAGCATCTCCATCCCTCAAAACCCTCTATCCTTTAAAGACATCCTCTGCTATTAAGACAGGTTTCCACCTTCTTGTTCTTCTTTAAGTGACTTTTTAAAAAAAATTCTTCACTGATAACACTATAGCAATAACTAATTCCAAATGAGATGCATTCTCCCATCTGAGCCCAAGGCACTTCTAGAGTTTTCCCAGAATTACTCTTTTCATCCTCGTGTAATTATTAAAAGAGTCCCCTTTCACTATCAAAAGTGTTCCTGGTGGGGATAAGTTACAGTAACTTCCTAGTGTTAGTCCTTTTGGTTTGAGATAGGGAGGAGGTGGGAGGGAGAAGGAGGCAGCAGATTGCGGCTTGGGGCAGCAGTCTCGCTTTGGGGGGATTTATAGTCAAAAGGTTTGTTGCCTTGTTTGATATACCTCATGCTACCCAAGTTATTCCGTCTGTTTGGCCCTGCGCTGTGTGACTTGGGAAGCCATCTGCCCTCACTGGAGATGTGAGTTTGGGCTAGGGGAGAACTCAATTCTTGTCAGCTGAGCCATTCTTGGCCAGAGCTGGTTGAGTATTGAATCCAGAGAGAGATCCAGTCCGGAACTAGGATTCCTGCCTGGGCTGTGGCTGCTGAGCCGCTTCGGTTTTATGCTTTGGGTCACTTAGATAAAAGCAAGTAGGAACTTCCGTGGTCATCCAGTGGTTAAGACTCTGTGCTTCCACTGCAGGGGGCACAGGTTTGATCCCTGGTCAGGGAACTAAGATCCCCCCTATTGTGGCACACCAGGAAAAAAAAAAAAAAAGCAGGTAAAAAGCTTCAAGTGTCTGCTCTGCTGCTGGTCTGACAAAGCAGTGCTGGGCTGCAGGCTGCCCTGGTCAGGAAGTCCTCTCTGGAGCAGATGACGCCCCTCACCCCAATCCTTGGATGCACTGTTTGTTCATTTCAACCAGCAAGTGGTCCCTCAGGGCCAGGCTGGTGCTGGGTGCTGGGTGTGGGCACACAGAGGGGAGATAGACCCCACCTCTGCTTTCAGGGAGCTCTTGGTTCATGTGGGGCAGATACTTACCAGGCAATGACCAGGTGGTGGGAGGAGCTGGGACGGAGGGAAGTTCGGGGGCTGTGGAGCTGGACATCCTGCCAGCCCGTAGGGTCCATGAGGGCTTGTTCTCCACAGTACCTTCAGCCCTCCATGTTGCCTGGTGCAGAGTAGATGTCCAGTAGATATCTGTGAAATGAGTAACTAGGTAGCGCCTAATCCAGCCCAGGTATGCTTGTTAGGGGGGAATCAGTCATCAACCCAGTCTTACCTGGTAGGAAACAATCTTCCCTCCCTCTCTTTGTCTTTCCTTTCTCCCTTTCTTCCATCTATCCCTTACTGAGCTCCTGCTGGGATCCAGGCCCTGTGCTGGTAACTGGGTATACAGAGGGGGCCCCCAGGGAGGAGAACATGGAGCCCTGCTCTCACCCCACCCCATTCCTGTGGGTCCTCCATCGTAGCCCCCAAGACACTTCGGTGTACTTCTCTGTGTCCATGCCTCCCACCTCGAGCTCCTCCAGGATGGGCAAGGGCTTGAGCCCAGGACCAGCAGTGGAGAAGGGATTTGGGAAAGTGCTCTCGAGGGCATGGGGGTGGGTGTACATGATTATTGCCACCATCCAGGGGCTTGCCTGGGCTCCGTGCCTCTCTGTGCTGGGCTTTAAGTCTGCCGGACCAGGGTTTGGATCCCCAGGAATGACAGCAGACGGGTGGGAGGTGGGGCAAAAGATGAAGCTGGAGAGGAAGCAGGCAAGACTCTGCAGGGACCCCAAGAGCCGCCCACAGTGCTTGGACTCTGTCAACCGGTGGGATTTGGGCGCCCCAAGTCAGGGGTTGGCCCTGTCCCTGCCTGAACAGAGTGTCCAATCCAGTGGGACCCGGGATGCCATCCTGGAAGCTATCAATTAAGGGCACAGGCATTGGAGTCACCCTGACCTGGGCTCGAACTCCGGCCTCACCTCTTGCTAACTCCAAGCCCAGGTTTCCTCATTCGCGAGGTGGGAAATCACAACTGACCTGCAACTGGTGGAGGGAGGTTGCAATGCTGTCTGGGCAGTGTAGTGAAGAGCTAGCCCTGGCACATGGCAGGTGCTCAATAAACAGGCGGCTGTATGTCAATAGGAGTGAAGGATAGCAAAGCAGAGTGGGTGAGACCAGAGGCCCTCGGGCCACCTTGCCCAGCTTCAAAGCCTGGCTGTGTGACCTTGGGCACTCTGGTGAGCCCTCCCTGAGTCTCTTTTGTTTTTGTTGTTTTTAATTTATAGTGATGAGAAAAATCGTACTGACCTCCTGGGATTGTTGTATCAAATGAGTTAACGCCAGCTTTCTCTCTTCCCATTCTCTTTGAATCCTCTCCACTCAGGCTCTCACCGCCATCACAGGAGTCACCCAGTCAGGGTCAGCAGTGCCCTCCGTGTTGCTGGATCTGGGAGTGGTTCATCGTAGTTGACCTTTCTGCAGCATCTGACACAGTTGCTCACTCCCTCCTCCTTGAAACACTTTCTTTGTCTGCTTCCAGGACACCTCTTGTCTCTCCCTCCTCCTCCCTCCCTGGCAGCTCCTCACTCACCTCTGCTGGTTCCTCCTCCTGATGTCTGAATGTCCCTGTGCCCCAAGCCTCTCATCTCTGCATTCACCCTTGGTAATCTCCTCCACGCTCATGGCTTTAATGTCATTGGGTGAATTCCACATTTATACTTCCAGCGTGGATCTCACCTCTGAACTCCAGACTGCCCTGCGTTTCAACTGGATGTGTCTAATCGATATCTCAAACTTAGCACATCCAGAGTTGAACTTCTGATAACACCCCAGCCTCCCCCATTTTCCTGCTAGTTGCTCAGGCCCAAAGCCTTGGAGTCCCTTCTCTCTCCAACATCCTACATCAAATTCCTCTGCCTATCTTGTTGGTTCTGCCTTCACCACACAGGCAGACCCTGACCCTTTGCATCCCGTCCTTTCCTTGCTGTCATCCTGGCCCACACCACCATTGTTCTCACCTGGATTATTGTAGTTGCCTCCTCTCTGGCTTCCTTGCTTCCATCCTGGTCCCCTTGTGGCCAGGGTCCTGTTCTGACAGGAGCCCAGTGATGTCACTTCTCTGCTCAGAACCCCCCAGTGACTGCACACCAGAATCTCCAGTGAGCTGGGCTCTCCCTGGAATGGCTACTGGGTGGACGCTGTCAGGATATTTCAGACTCTGGCTGGGGCCTGACTGAGTGAAGAGTACATTCCAGTTGTCCCTCTTTTTCTGAGCTGGCTTTCCTGCCCCCTCCCAATCAAGGGGCTAGGGGAAGGCAAAAGGGAAGGGAGGGGGAAGGGAGGGCAGGCTTGGGATGGGGCCACCCGGGCTAGTCTTGTGCTGCTCTCCCGGCTGCTTTAATAGGTGTCTGGAGCCACATCAGAGGAGGCTTTCCTTACGACCTGAGCCCATAAATCATGACTCCTTGTAAAGGCCAGTGCCTGGGGCTGCCCGGCCGCTGGCCCAGAGGGAGCCACAGCTCCGCCTCGGAACATTTTGTCCTCCTGACCCCTGGCTCCGGCACCCTTCCCCAAGAGAGACCTCTGTGGAGTAGGGGCAGCCAGCGTTGCTCCACCTCTAGCTCCATGCCAGAGCTGCACCAGCCACCCATTGATGTGCACTCCTCCAGCTGCCCCAACCACCCTTCAGGAAGGCATGGCTCACCCCGCCGGACAGACGAGGAAACTGAGGCACAGCACAGCGAAGGGCCGTGAGGTGGGGCTCAGGGGTCAGCCTCATCTCCCATCTGAAATCATGCTCATGGCTCACCTCTGCAGTCCAGAAGAGAACTCTCCAGCTGGTGGAAAGGAAGGAGCCTGGATCTGCCCAGTGACACAGTTGTACCTGGAGGGGTCCTCACGTGAAAGAAATGGGGTGAGGTGTGGAAAGCACTCAGTCCATTTCTGGCACCCACAAGCCATCCATTTGCTGCCTGTGGCCCCCTCCCCAGCCTTAGCAGCCCCC
This sequence comes from Neophocaena asiaeorientalis asiaeorientalis, assembly GCF_003031525.2. Taxonomy (NCBI): domain Eukaryota; kingdom Metazoa; phylum Chordata; class Mammalia; order Artiodactyla; family Phocoenidae; genus Neophocaena; species Neophocaena asiaeorientalis. Next base: position 6,169,554 of record NW_020172632.1, on the reverse strand, counting down.
AGACTGCCCGAGTGGGTTTGGCTGGGTTCAGTGTACTTGGCGCTCCTTGATGCCAGCCTGCTTTGGGCCCAGCCTTAGGCTGGGCCCAAAATTTGGAAGCCTAGAAAAGAGCCAGACAGGTCCAAGCCCTTGAGTTACTCACCCTGGGTGTGGCGGACAGGTGGCCATACGGGCTGAGGTGAGAGGTGCTGGTGGCCTGGACTAGGGTGATGGCGGTGGTCACAGAGTGGAGATGTGAAGTGCATTTAGGAGATGGGGGGTGCTGTGGTCACAGCGTGGAGATGTGAAGTGCATTTAGGAGATGAGGGAGGCTGTGGTCCCAGGGTGGAGATGTGAAGTGCATTTAGGAGATGGGGGGGGCAGTTTGTTGGCTCCATTATTTACCAGCTGTGTGACCTTGGGCAGGTTACTTACCCTTTTTGTGACTCTGTTTCCTCAGCTATAAAATGGGGGAGTGTTAACAGTTCTTTATGAGCTAGGGGAGATGGCCTTCAAAAGGGCTTAGAGGATCCCCACATATGTGGTGCTCACATTAGCTGTCATTGTTATTGGTGGCTGATCAGATGGGGGACTGGGGCAGAGGGAGGCATCTAGGATGATGCCTTGGGTATCTGGAGGTGGGAAAGGAGGAGCAGGTTGGGGGTGGGGTCGGAGGGAGCTTGGCTGAATCCGGGGTACCTGTGGGGCAGCCCATGGAGATGCACAGGCCCTTCTGGGCTTGGCCAGGGCTGTTGAAAATTGCTTCTCAGCCACCTCCAAACCAGGAGGCTGATGGCCCCATAGGCGACAGGTCTGCTTTCAGAACCTATGGGTTGATTATTTTTGGCCACTTGGGGTCCCTGTGGCTGGAGATGGGAGAACAGTGATCATCACCACCATCACCACCACCATCATCATGATAATGGCAATGATAACAACTACCATTTGTGCGGGGATTTACATTTTACAAAGTGCTTTCTCCTCCATTACCTCATTGGGAACACATGGTTCCAATAGAAGGCAAGGATGCATTTCTCCTGGGTCCTGTGGGGCCCACTCCTCTGAAAGTCTGTTTCAAATGATAATAATGCCGTGCATTTTTATAGTGCTTTGTACTTTGCCAAGTGCCCTCACATCCATGCTCACATTTGGCTCTCACTATGGCTCCTCACAAGGCCCATCAACCAGGAATGAACATCCTGTTTGACAAGAAAATCTGAGGCCCTGAGAGTTCCAGTGACTTGCTTGAGGTGACCCAGCTTATGAGGCTGGGACTTAAGTGGTAAAATGAGGGATTTGTGGGGTCTTCATTTTCAGTTTAGTCTTCCATACAGGGCAGGCCTCCCTTCTGTAGCAGCAGCTCAGCCACTTGATTACATACCTCTAGGGATGGGAAGCTCACTACCTGAGTCAAGCAGAGGTCTGTCCCCCAATCCATGATTCTCCATCCCTCCCACTGGTTCTAGCTGGTCTGGCGATGCACAGCCTGGCTGAGACATCAGGACAGGAGGTTTGTCTCTCCTGATATGCAGCCCTGGGCTGAATGACCTTTCAAATGACCAGATGTTATCCAGGTGTTCCCCCCCGCCCCACCCTGTCCCACTATCCCTGCCTATCTTGCCCCCTATTAGGACACATCCTGGGGCTGTCCCAGAAAGGGGGCAGAATAGAGACCACATAGGGAGTGGTGTGCAAAGGAGCCTTCGGCTGGGCATCTGGGGATCTGAGCTCCGCTTGATCCTGGCACGTCAGTATCTTCCTAGTCCTTGAATCAGAAGGTCTTTAAGGTCCCTCCAGAGCCCAAAAACTCAGTCGTGTCCTCTCTAGCCCCTCCCTTTTAAGGGCCTTCCACCTGTGTGGGCCTGTGTGGAATAGTCTAGGGGAACTTGGAAGACCAGGCCTTTGGAGGGGGGTTCAGTGTTGAGGGATTGTTTTTGATAAGAGCAAATTAGGCTTTTTTGGGAATTTTGTTTCAGGAGAGAGCTCAAATGTGTAGCCAAGCAAACAAGCCATCGTGGTGGGCCTGGCCTGCCTTTTCAACCCTTCCTTTGTCTCTCTGCCCCAGTTCGCTGCCCTCAGTTTCCCCACCTCCATGCTCCTGTGCAGTGCAAATACCGCCTCCTCCAGGAAGCCTTCTCTGACTTCCTTGACTGGGTGAGGGGCCTCTTTTGGGCTCCTGCAGTCCTCAGTCATCTCTCTGTCACCAACCATTTGCTTTCCCATCTTCTCAACAGTCAGGGACCACAGCCTTGTCCCTGACTCCCAAAAAGTGTTAGTATTTCTCACTTGGTGCCTCTCCCAATTATATCCTATGAGCCAGGCAGCACTGAAATATATATACGTGTTTGCCCACATATGCATTTATCTCCTTGCTCAATTCTACAACCTGTGGAGTGGGTATTGCCCACGGCCCCTCGGTGGGCAGGTCACAGAGCCACATTCAAACATGGCTCTGCCAGTGCACGTTCCACCCAGCCAGGCCACCTCCCCGGGGAATTGCACTGTGGCTGCTGAGTGCAGTTCCCTCTGCCCGGCTGGGAGAGCGGGCTCGCTGGTGGACTGAGCTTTGATTTGCAGTGACCCACTGCTCGCTTTGTAGTTGATCCTCCCCACTGAGCCCTGGGGGGACACATTCCTGTAAACTTGAGCATCATAGGGAGCCCCCACCTCCCCCAACCAGCCAGATGAGAAGATGAGAGGGAGGAATGTCCAGGCTGGGCTCAGCTCAGGGGTCCAAATCTGCATGCATCCCCTGGGGCCCCACGTTCCCCTCTCCCTGCCCCACTCCAGGCTGGGCCAGGCTCTCCCCTTTTCCCCACTCCTGGCCAGCGGTCAGGTTCAAGGGGACTGTGGTCTAAGCTCTTTCCCTCTTCCTGGGGGGGGGTCCTTACTCAGCATGGGGTCCCAGGAAGGTACCTGAGGGTGGAGTGTGTGCTTGAGGTCCAGTCTCTTTCCTGCCACCTTACCAGAGTGGCCAGGGTCAGTGTGACCAGGGGCCAGTCAGTTCCCCTCTCTGAGCTGGCTTTCTCAGGGTCAGATGGGGTATGCTATCCCCATCCAGGAGTGGCTGTGACAGTTAGGTGAAATTACATAGGTGAAGGGCCTGGTGCCCAGAGTGCTACATAGTAGATGCTGAATAAATGTTAGCTCTTTTTACTGCGTTCATTAGAAACCAGCTTCTTTCTTGCTGAGAATGGGGGACGGCGGGGTAAGAGAGGCATGGGGGCGGGGTGCATTTGAAGTGAGCCAAGAAAGACCTCGCCAGAGGTCTGGAAGATGGGAACAAGGCAGTGGCTCCCTGGCCTCCTAAGGAAGGCCCTAATGCTTTTCAGATGTTCCCCCAAACTGAGGTGTCTGGAAAAGGGGCCAGGCTTCTCCTATGCTAGTGAGGTGGCTCCCCAACTCAGAGAATGTCTGGGAAAACCTGAAGTAGATGTGAAGAATTTTTGAGCTGGCTAGGACCTTTGCGATCACTTACACAAATTGCTCACTTTAGATGAGGCAAAGGGACTCAGAGAGGGAAAGAGGCCTTCCTAAGGCCACCCAGCCAGAAGGGAGCAGAGCTGGGTCCTTTCCATTCCAGTGACTCAAATGGTTTAAAAAAAAAACAAAAAAGGCAACAACTGACATTTATTGAGACTTTGCAACATCCTGGGCCTGTTCTGAGTGATTTTTATCTTTTATTTTGTTAGTCCTCACACAAACCCTTTGAGGTGGGACCTATTATTATTTCCATTTTACAGGTGAGCGAACAAACTGAGGCTCAAAGTCGCTGAACAGCTTTCCCAGGGTGGCACAACCCTCTTGGTGCTGCAGAGCCTTGGGGTTAGGATTTGGCATCAGTGGGAAGGGGCCTGGGGGTGTCTGGGGGTGGAGTTTGCCTATAGGCCCCCTCATAAGCATCCCTGGCTCTCTGGGTCAGCTGAGGAGGGTCTATGGGGAGTGCTGTCTTGATTGGGAGTAGGGAGGACAGGGTGCAAGTCTTGCTCTGTCACTAACTCACTGTGTAACCTTGAGCGAAGTCTTTTGCTTCTCCGGGCCTCAGTGTCTCCATGTGCATAATGAGGAAATTTGGAAGACCCTCCAGACCTGAGATTCTGAGGTTACCCGATTGCTAAGTGTCTTGTGATGGGCAGCTCACTACCTGTCCAGTCAGCCCACCCAGCGCTGGACAGCTCTCCTCCATGTGGAACCAAACTCTCTGAGTGCTCCAGAGTTTCTCTGCTGCCTGTTGCCCTCCTGGTTCCCCTCATCTCTCCCCGAGTGTGACAGCCAAGCCTGGGGCCTGACCCTTGGCTGCTGCTTTGGAAACGTTTCCATCCCTTTCCTGGGCCTTCCTTGTCCAGAGGCCTTCTCCAAGGGGCCTTCAGGGCCCAGGCTCATCCCCTAGCAGCCCCAGAAGCTCAGACTCGTGTCTAGTGGGCATCAGTGCACACTACTTTGTGCCAGGCGCTTATGCACTAACCTGCCGCCATCCCTGGTCCCAGAGGGGTAGCTGTGGGCTTGCAGGCCAGCGCCCTGTGGCTCCTTGGTGCATTCTTCAGGCCTCTCTGACCCTCCTCCTCCCACAGTGCCTCCCTAACCTCCCCCTCATTCATTCAGCAACTAGCCTCTTCCTGCTTGCTCTGGCTGGGTCCCCCTGCTGGTCCCTGTCTCTGAGAGGGAGGAGAGACAAGCAACCAAGTTATAATGCCCTGGTGGAGGTCAGCTTGTCCCTAGTCCCCCAGGCTGGGCTCTGTGGATGCAGCAGTGAGTGGGGAGCGGGGTGCGTGAGCAGCACCCATGATGCACTCAGGCGAGTGCAGCTAGCGGGAGTGCAGAGGGCAGCCTCAGCATGGAGGAGGACTCTCTGGAGGAGGAGACTGTGACATCAGCATGATCTTCCTCTTCCAGGAAGTCCTCTCTGGCTACTTGGGCCCCAGTTTCCTCTGCCTTCTCTGACTTGAACTCTTAATCTCTGCTGTGCTGCTTGTTGGAGTTCTTTGTTGGAATTCAACTTATCATGTTTTCCTTTCCTCTAGACAGGTTGGGCCAGGATGCGTACTGAACTTCCTACATCATGCATTTATTTTACTAACTTATTCAATAAAACTCTATTGGATTCTGTGTCAGGTGTCATGTTAACACTGGGCAGAGAGAAACCCAAGAGTGTCTTCCTTTTCTCAAGTTGCTTCTATAATGAGAGTCAAGCGTATAATGACACTATAGGATGGTGAAGGCTAAAAATTCCCAGGGGAGGGAGCTAACAAATGGCCTGGATTTGAGCTGGGCATTGAGGGATGAGTAAGAGTTTGCCAAGAGACAACAGGGAGCAGGGCATGAGGCAGAGGGGACAGCATGTGCAGCAGCAAGAGGGGCTTTCAAGAGTGTGCTCCCTCTGCGGAATAATGAGCCTACAGGTGGGAAAGGGAGTAGTAGGCAGGGTGTTGGAGAGGTGGTCAGGACCTCACAGGGCTTTGGGCACCAGTGAAGAGGGTGGATGTGATCAGAGCCTCAGCTTATTTAGCAAGGTCACTGGAGCCAGAGGGATCTGACTAGTAGGAGACCAGATAGGAGGCTGGGAAGCCAGGCCAGGGCAGCTCTCCAGGCTGAGATGATGAGGAATGAAAGGGAGGGAACAGTGAGTCTGGGGAGGAAGGGGGCAAGGGTGGATGACTCACATAACGAGCCACCCCAAAATATAGTGGTTTAAATCACCAAACATTTCACTGTGTCTCACAGTTTTGTGGGTCAGGAATTTGGGGCAAGGCTCTTCTGGGAGAACCTTCCCACGTGACATCGACTGGGGTCACTTTGGTGGTATTCAGTTGGCATCTGGTCTGATTGGAGGGTCCAGGACAGATTGGCCGTGTGCTGACGCATGGATGAGGGTGACTGGGAGGCTGGGCTCAGCTGGGCTCTTCTGTCTCTCTGTGCAGTCTCCATGGGGTGCCTCCAACAGGGTAGTCAGACTTCTTATGTGGCGGCTCAGGGCTCCAGGAGACCAAGAGGGAAGCCACTAGTCCTTAGAAAGGCAGGCTCAGGAACAGGCTCACTTCCACCATGCTCCATTGGTCAAGGCAGTCACAGGCCAGCCCATATCCAGAGAGGGGACACAGCCCAACTCTTAGTGGGAGGACTATCAAAGAATTTCGGCCATCTTTAATCCACATGCAACCCCTCTCCTCCATCTCCATCAGAGAGATTTGAGTCCCTCTGAGGACTGGGAGGTGAAATCTTCCAGATGCTGGGTGTCAGGCACTTGGTAAAGAAGAGTAACTCTGGGGCTTCCCTGGTGGAGCGGTGGTTGAGAGCCCGCCTGCTGATGCGGGGGACACGGGTTCGTGCCCCGGTCCAGGAAGATCCCACATGCCGTGGAGCAGCTGGGCCCGTGAGGCATGGCTGCTGAGCCTGTGTGTCCGGAGCCTGTGCTCCGCAACGGGAGAGGCCACAACAGTGAGAGGCCCACGTACTGCAAAAAAAAACAAGCTTAGCTCTGTAGCACAGGTTTGAATCTCTGACCTGTTAGCACACACCTCAACTCCTGAACCATTCCACACACTTGAACCTGGAGCTTATTAGCATATATAGAGATCATTAGGAGTTTAAAGCCCACCTGTTTCCTTCAGTGCCCGAACAACACACCACTGGTGCTCCAGCCTCAGCACACACCATGAGGCCCCCCAGTGCTTGAGCCCAGGACTGGCAAACAGGTTTCCGTTCTTAGCTCAGCTTCAGTCATTTGCTAGTGCTGCCTGGAGAACTGTGTTGAGCAGCATTCTGAACTTAGCAGGAAAGAGATGGTGTGAATTAGTGATGTCTGCTTTGTGCAAGACAAGGGGAGAAGCAGTATCACTCTTCCTCAGCTCACTGATTCTGTTGGCCTCTTTCCCCTTAGCACCTCCAGGAGCACTGCCATTGTAAGGATCCCTCTAGTCTAGCCAAGTATACCCAGAGGGTCAGCAGATTTGCAAATGCCTGTCCCTTTGAAAGCCTGTCAGCACCCCTCTGCCCCCAACCCATCACCACAAGCTGGACCTCCAACCCGATGGCACGTGCCTGGGTTTCGGATGCACCAGCGCACCTAGACCCTCCCCTGCCAGCTGGTACCTGAGCAGGGCAGACGCTCAGCTTGACGGTTGCTAACACCAGCCTTTATCAGCCTCACACCACATTCCTTAACTTCACCATCTCCCTCTAGCCCCCTCCGACCCCTTTCTCAACCACGGAAGGTTTAATTGTTGCAAATGGAATCCGTGTTCTACAGAAGTCCAATAAATCTGCAGTCTGTCTTCCTGGTAATCAATCACAGATTGCAAATCGCACGAGGAGAAGTCTATAAGATATGTTCTTCATGTCTAGTATGTTGGGTTATTTTCATGTCTTGTGGTTTGAATTTGGCCACTGTCATTTTAGAGGAATTTCCTGCCATCTGCGTTCAATTGAATTTTCTCACAGATTTGTGCTTGCTTGTAAATACTAGGGGCTGGCAGAAAGGGGAGCTTTGTTCTTGGTGACATTTCAGAAATCCGTTAATGCAGGCTTGCCAGCTGATCTGCAGCTCGGCCGGGAGGGAGGCGTGAGATGAAGGGAAGGTGCAGACTCCCTAATGGCAGCGATGCGTCTCTGGCTCAGGCCAGGAGACTGGGTGGAGTGGGGCGGGACGGCCAGGTTAGGGTCTCTGTCCCCTGCAGCCTTTCCTGCCTACAGCCAGGCTCCATTTTCCTCTGTGCTTCTGCTAATTATGAGGGGTGTGTGCATTTGCCCAGCTAATCCTTCCTGTTCTGCTGGGGGGCTGGGCGACATTCAAGCTAAGAGCCAACCCTTGCCCACCAAGGAGCCAGAATTCGGGCAGTATATTCTGGCTGCACCTCTGTGATGGGGAGAGGCCACTACTAGCCAGGGCACTAGGCATCCGGCTGCCCCAGCGTGGCCCCAGCTCTGCTCTAACTTGCTCTGCGACCTTAGACCAATCACCTTACCCCTCAGAGCCTCAGTCCCTCCCATTGTAGGTGGAATGTCAGTGCCCACCTCAGTGGTTGCTGCAGGGATTAAGTGATGTGCGGCTCACGGTTGGGCCTCAACAACGGTGAGTCTTAATTCCAGCAACAGTTTGTTGCCCACTTGCTGTGTGCCAGGCCCTCTGCAAGGCATTGGCGTTAAAAGGATGACTAGACGCATGGTCCTGGTCCTTGGGGACCTCATGGTGCGGCCCAGTGATCACTAAGGTGGGACACCAAGACCATCTATGGGGTGGGGAAGAAATATTAGAGAGTGATTTATGTTTATGACATAGCTCATTTCTGGTATCGTGATGTTGATGATCTTGCGTGTCAGGCACTGTCCTGAGCACTGCTTGTGTTTTGAACTCATGTGGTCTTCACAACAAACATATGAGGTGGGTCTCTTATGGGTGGGGAAACTGAGGCACAGAGCGGTTACTTGGGCCATGTGCCCAAGGCTGCACACCTAGCATGTGGTAGAGTGTTTTTGATAATACATATAAGAAGAGTAGTTTATGTCTATGATTTAGAAATGAATACATTTTCTCCTGATAGGGATATGAGATAAAAAAAAAAGTCTGATGCCTGCTGGTCTAGAGCAGTGATTGTCATACTTCTGTGTGGGTGAGAAACATCTAAGGAGCAGGCTCAAATGCAGATTCCTGCCCCACTTCAGTGGGTAGAGGAGGTTTTTGAGCAGGGCGCAGGTGAGGAAGGAAGGAAACTCCTGGGTGACTGCTCTGGAGGTGCAGGTTAGCCATTTCCCCTCAGTGTCCTCATCTGAAAAATGAGGACAGGTCCCCCTGCCCACCAGCCTGTGGGATGTGTGGGCGTCAGACTGCACTATACGCCCTTCACCTGCTCAAGGACACGGCCCCAGCAGGCCCCCTGCTCCTGCCATGTCAGCTCTTCCTTTCTGCTGAGTCATTCCCAACCCCACGTAAGCAAGCTGTTTTTTCTACCATATTACAAACAAAACAAACCTCTGGACCCACTTCTCTCTTCAGATACCACCTCAATTCTTTCCTTCAGAGCAAAGCTCTTTGAAAGCGAGTCGGCGGTTCTCTTTGTCCCGTTTCTCTTCTCTTCTCTCTGGGCCTGTGCTAGGCTTTCACACGCACAGCTGTACTGCTGCTGCTCCTGTCGAGGTCCCTGTGGCCTCCGTGTTGCCCAGGCCACCATCACCTCTCAGTCCCTCTGCCCATCAGCAGTGTTCGCCTGTGCTCACTCCCCTCCTCACCGACCCCGCGCTCTCCTGATCTCCCCACCTCTCTGCTGCTTCTGGCCCCCTTCCCTGGGTCCTCCTCATCTCACTGACCTTTCTCCCTCTCTCAGTGACCTCATCCAGGCTGTGGCTCTGAAGCGTATCCATCTGTTGATGACTCCCCATTGTATATGCCCAGCCCAGACCTTCCCCTGGAGCTCAGACGTGTACATCTGGCCGCCTTCCCTGCATCTCCATGTGGTTGCCAGTGGTTGATTATGTATGTTGCTTGCTGTCCATCTCCTCCACTAGAGTGTCCGTTCCACATGGGCAGGGGGTTTTTGTCCATCTTGTTCCCACCCTGTCTAGGTTCAGGACCCAGAACCATGCCTGGCACAGAGGAGTGCTTAGTAAGTATCCGTCGAATGGACGGGTGGAGTGTCAGGACCTTGGAAATTATGAAGTGCTGGCCTATGTGTGCAGGTGACCACCATCGCTGTTGTGCTGAGGGGTTCTCAGCCCCAAGCCGGGTGGGTTTGCTGCTGTCCCTCACAGAAGGATCCCCCTGCTTCTGGCCAGGGTGGTGGTACTTTGTCTGGGAGCCCCTTAGTGAAAACTAAGCCCAGTGGTCCCATGGTACCCATTGATTAGGGTCTGGTCCAGGTGGCACCCTCTCCTTTGGGTGCCCCCCTTCCTCCTCACCCGCTGCTGGCAGCCAGGAGGGCTGGGCCAAGGAAGTGCCAGGGGTGGGGTGGAGGTGTGATGCACGGGTAGGGTGGGGCATGGCAGGGACGCTGGTCTCCCCCTGCTTTGAGCTGGATCACAGCTGAGCTTCAGGTCATGCCCCCTTTCAACAGGGATGTCTGCCTTGCCCTTATCCTCTCTCACTGCTTACAAGCAGTGTCTCCCTGGATAAAGCATCTGCAGACACACCTGTGCCAGCTGGAAGCTAGGCTTTCACAGGGGGACTGGGAAGACAGATGGGCGATGGGGTGGAGGGAAGGAGAGAAGAAAAGAGAAGACAGAGAGAGGCCGAAAAGAGAGGCAGACACCAAGAAAGATGGATAAAGATACCCACCTACTGAGAAAAACAGAATGAGACAGAAAGTCAGAGAGTGAAGGAACCGAGAGATGTCCAGGAAGAGACAAATAGGGACAGCATGGGAGGCAGACACGTGGGCTGGGTCTTTGGGCTGTGATGCACGCTGTTTACAGGCCTTACCGTGGGGTCACCAGAAGCATGTGGGTCTGGGTGTGGGTTTTTGAGGACAGGGCGTAGCAGACTGCCTCCATGGGAGCAGAGGGGACCGAAAACTAGAGGTTTGAGTCTTGCCCACTCCTTCGTTCATTCCTTCGTCCCCAGCCATATGTCCATCCCTCCGTCTATTTATCAGTCCACCATTTACTAAGCTCCCATTCGAGCCAGGCACTGTGTCCACTGCCGCCTTTTCTTTCCCTCCACCTTTTCCAGGCTTGGCGATGCTCAGGACCCCCACTGGTCTCTAGGCTAGCCTCCAGCCTGGGCTCATCCCCCAGGCCACAAAGCCTTGCTCACAGTAGGCGCACAGTAGAAATCGGTTGCGAGATAAGAGACAGAGAGGGCTGGAGAGAGATGGGAGCCTCCTGTGTGCCCAGCACTCCTCATTCCCTTCTTTTAGGTCACTTGGTCCTCTCGGCAGCCCTGGCAGGCAGAATGGCTGCTTCATCCCCACTTACGGATGAGGAAGTGGAGTCTCAGCCCCCTCCTCCGTTTTGGTGGCCTTAGCTGGTCCTTGTGTCACCTAGGACTGGCCCCAGAGTCCAGGTTCTTCTGTGACGCCTCAGTTTTAAGAGGCCTGGGAGGCTTGTATCGCGTGGGGATAAATGCTTCCACCCAGGATGCCCTCCATCCTGAACCACAGGAAACATAGGGAAGATGTTGTTGGGGGCTCATTTGTTTATCAAGAACCATCACTGAGTTTCTGTCTTTTCCTGGCCTGGCTGGGCACCGAGGACTCAGGGATGAGTCAGACACTATCTTCGCCCTCAGGGGGCTGATGGTCACAGGGCCTGAGGGACATGGACATATAAACCATCCATCTCAGGATGGCCTGGGGTTCCTGGAGGGTCTTTGGTTGTGTCTTCCTGGCCTGGCTTCCTCAACTGTCCTGCCACCCCCATTCCTGGTCAGCACTGGTCTGAGTGGCCAGCAGCTGAGGACACCCCTTCAGGAATGGCACACGTGGGACTCACCCATGAGCCTCAGATCCCAGCCTCCTCTGCCCCTGAGCTCCCATGGCATGCCATGCCTCCCGCTCCAGCGAGCTGGCTCTCCACCGGTGCAGTGACCAATTCTTGTCTCTGCATCCTCAGCACAGAGTTGGCTCAGAAGGCAAGAAAGGGCCCAACATCAGATGACACCCTGCTGCATGCCAAGTGTGTGCTGAATTCTGTATTGACAAGGACACATCAGGTTCGTAGAACAGCCCCATTTTACAGATGAAGACATTGAGACCATGGAGCTAGGACATGGCATAGCTGAGATTTAATCCATCTGTCTGACTTCTGGTCCTGCAGTCTTTCCTCTTGACCAGCTGCCCCACCGCGGGTGCACCATCAACGCTTGCTGACCGCATGTCCCTGGAGAGGCCTTGGGGACTTGTGTTTGTCTCATCCACTCCTCGCTACTCTGGTGGAGCCCGGGACCTCGTGTGCCTCGCTCATTCACAGATGGTTGAACAAAGAGAACAGCACCCCATTCACCAGTCCATGGCACCCACGAGGCCGCTGCCCTGCCCAAACCACCTGAAGGCAGCATCATGGGGACTTGGGTCTCGGTTCTGAGTGGATCTGCATGCTCCTCTGGGTTACATGTTTCAGAACAACAACAGCAAGGCTGGGAAAATGTTCTTGGAAATTACGTGGTTAATTTCGTGTTTTTGTTTAGGCAGGGCTGGGAGTGGGAGCCCATAATTATTAGTATAAGTTTGGAAAAAAATACTGAGGCATTCACGGCCAACTGCTTAATAGTTTTCACTGAATTAATTTTAAAATGAGAACCTTGTTTCCCTTATTTAATAGTGGAAAACGACTTCCACATTCTGCCCAGTAACAGCCTGGGTTACGGGCTCTCCACAAACAATATGCACATTAAAGGCATCACTCTGCCCATATGTGGAATGAATAATTTTGTGCAAACTATTTATTATAAGCACACGATGCACTTAAACTTTTTTTTTTTTTTGATTTTCATTTTTTACTGTCGTGGTGACAGATCTAGCCCAGAACTGGAACGTTAAAAAAGACTCTGACTCTTTCAGGTTGTGAAAAAATGGAGTAACATTTGAGAAACACCATAGGGTTGAAAGGAAATTGTTAACTCACTTGGCCCAATGTCCAGGGCTCCCTGGGCCGGTGTGTGATGCTGGAGAGAGGGTGGTGAGGGGGTTTGAATAGAGGCTGCACTAATTAGGCCGGTGCTAGCTGAAATGAAACATAAGCATAGGGAGAGGATGCTGGTGGATGGATGGGGTGAGACACTCATTGAGGGTCATGTCCTGCTTCACCTGTGGGTTTGTCCATCTGTCTTTCTTTTTTCCAGTTTTATTGAGATACTATTGACATATAACCCTGTGTAAGTTTGTGTGCAACATGATGATTTGATATATGTATATATTGCAAAATGATTACCACAATAAGCTTAGTTAAAATCATCACCTCACATAGTTACAGACTTATTTTTCCTGTGATGAGAATTTTTAAGGTCTGCTCTCTTAGCGACTTTCATATATGCAATGCGGTATTGTTAACTGTAGTCACCATGCTGTACATTACATGCCTAGGACTTATCTTAAGAGAACATCCATCTCTTCATGCAGAAATTATTTATTGGAGATCTGTCTTGTTCTACATGCTGAATACAAATTTAAAAAATAATATTTATTCCAGCTATAACAGAGCACGGCATCACTTACTTGTCTCATGACCCCATGAGGTAGGTGGTGGTGTTCTGATTCCAGTGATTTCCTCCTGGAATGTGGTCCTTTTTAGGTATTTATGTTTTTAATCTTAAATGCATAGAATTGGATTAAAGCCCATTATTAGTTTGTGTCACTGTCTTCTTTGGTCTGTTAATGTGCTCACCTCTCTCTCTTCCCCTCTCCCTCCTCCTCACTGTCCTTTCTCCTCCCCACTCATTTGACCACTAATAAGAAAATACATTTACCTGTGTGCTCTCAGTCACTTTACTGAATTCTGTTCCTGTTATTCCATTTTAATTGTGTTTTCATTGAAGTAAATCTTACCTGTAGAAAAGTGCACAAATCATGTGTACAGTTTGATGAATATCACAATGCGGACATAACTGTGAGACCAGTACTTACTTAGGTCAAGAAATGGAATATCACCATCACCCCAGAAAGCTGGGCTCCTCCCAGTATCTACTCCCTGCCTCCTCCCCCAGGTGAATACAGGCCTGCTTTCCAACACCACAGCCTGGTTTTCCTTGCTTCTGAACTTTATATAGCTAGGGTCGTATCGTACATTCTCATGTTTAGTTTCTTTCACCCAGCGACATGTTTCTGAAATCTGTTCACGTTGTTGTGTAGCTATGGTTTACTTGTTTTTATAGATGTATAGTATTATAGTTTATTGATCTTTTCTTTTTTTAAAAAAAATTTTATTGGAATATAGTTGATTTACAGTGTTGGGTTAGTTTCAGGTGTACAGCAAAGTGAATCAGTTATACATATACATCGATCCACTTTTTTTTAGATTCTTTTCCCATACAGGCCATTACAGAGTATTGAGTAGAGTTCCCTGTGCTATACAGTAGATCCTTGTTAGTTATTTATTTCATATATAGTAGTGTGTATATGTCAATCCCAATCTTCCAATTTATTCCCCCCCGCTCCTTACCCCCGGTAACCATAAGTTTGTTTTCTACATCTGTAACTCTATTTCTATTTTGTGGATAAGTTCATTTGTACCCTTCTTTTTAGATTCCACATATAAGCGATACCATATGATGTTTGTCTTTCTCTGTCTGACTTGCTTTACTTAGTATGGCAATCTCTAGGTCCATTTGTGTTGCTGCAAATGGCATTATTTTGTCCTTTTTATGGTTGAGTAATATTCCATTGTATATATGTATCACATGTTCTCTATCCATTCATCTGTTGATGGACACTTAGGTTGCTTCCATGTCCTGGCTATTGTAAATAGTGCTGCAATGAACATTGTGGTGCATGTCTCTTTTTGAATTATGGCTTTCTCAGGGTATATGCCCAGTAGTGGGATTGCTGGGTCATATGGTAATTCCATTTTTAGTTTTTTAAGGAACCTCCATACTGTTTTCCATAGTGGTTGTATCAATTTACATTCCCACCAACAGTGTAGGAGGGTTCCCTTTTTACCACACCCTTTCCAGCATTTATTGTTTCTAGCTTTTTTGATGATGGCCATTCTTTACTGTGTGAGGTGATACCTCATTGTAGTTTTGATTTGCATTTCTCAAATAATTAGTGATGCTGAGCATCTTTTCACGTGCCTCCTGGCCATCTGTATGTCTTCCTTGGTGAAATGTCTATTTAGATCTTCCGCCCATTTTTTAACTGGATTGTTTGTTTTTTTAAAAAAATTTATTTATTTTATTTGTTTTTGTCTGTGTTGTGTCTTCATTGCTGCGTGCAGGCTTTCTCTAGTTGCGGTGCATGGGGACTACTCTTTGTTGCGGTGCATGGACTTCTCATTGCGGTGGCTTCTCTTGTGGCGGAGCACAGGCTCTAGGCGTGCGGGCTCAGTAGTTGTGGCTTACAGGCTCTAGAATGCAGGCTCAGTAGTTGTGGCGCACGGGGTTAGTTGCTTCGCGGCATGTGGTATCTTCCCGGACCAGGGCTTGAACCCGTGTCCCCTGCATTGTCAGGTGGATTCTTAACAACTGCACCACCAGGGAAGCCCCTGTTTTTTTGATATTGAGCTGCATGAGCTGTTTGTATATTTTGGAGATTAATCCTTTGTTGTTTCATTTGCAAATATTTTCTCCCATTCTGAGGGTTGTCTTTTTGTCTTGTTTATGGTTTCCTTTGCTGTGCAAAAGTTTTAAGTTTAATTAAGTCTCATTTGTTTATTTTGGTTTCTATTTCTGTTACTCTAGGAGGTGGGTCAAAAAAGATCTTGCTGTGGTTTATGTCAAAGAGTGTTTTTCCTGTGTTTTCCTCTAAGAGTTTTATAGTATCTGGTCTTACATTTAAGTCTTTAATCCTTTTGGAGTTTATTTTTGTGTATGGTGTTAGGTAGTGTTCTAATTTCATTCTTTCACATGTAGCTGTCCAGTTTTCCCAGCACCACTTATTGAAGAGGCTGTCTTTTCTCCATTGTATGTTCTTGCCTCCTTTGTCATATAAATTAGGTGCCCATATGTGCATGGGTTTATCTCTGGGCATTCTATCCTTGATCTATACCATTGATCTATATTTCTGTTTTTGTGCCAGTACCATACTGTCTTGATTACTGTAGCTTTGTGGTATAGTTTGAAGTTGAGGAGCCTGATTCCTCCAACTCTCTTTTTCTTTCTCAAGATTGCTTTGGCTACCTGGGGTCTTTTGTGTTTCCATACGAATTGTAAGATTTTTTGTTCTAATTCTGTGAAGAACGCCATTGGTAGTTTGATAGGGATTGCATTGAATCTGTAGATTGCTTTGAAGGTTACATTTTTTTAAGTATAGAAATTGAGGGAGCCAGCAGTTTTTATCAAATACCATGTCCTTTCTCCACTCTCCCTTAAATCAATTCAGCGAGTGGGTCTATTTCTGCATTCTCTGTTCTGTTCCATTGGTCTGTTTCTTTTTTTGCCAATTTCACAGTCTTAGTTAGTGCAGTTTTCCAATGAGGCTTGATATCTAATAGTGGATGCCACTTCATTTTTCTTCACGAATACCCTGGCTGTTCTTGGATGTTTGGATTTTAATATAAATTTTAGAATTAGCTTGGTGATTTCCACACATGAAAAGACCCTGTTGGGATTTTGATTTAGATTGCATTGACTCTCTAGATAAATTTGAGAAGATAAATGTAGAATTTGCAAATTCATGTTTGGGATCTTTTGGTGCATGAATATGATATATCCCTCTTAAGTGTTAATTTCTCTCAATAATGTTTTGTAATTTTCTATGTGGCGGTCTTGCACGTATTACGTTAGATTTATCCATAGCTGTTTGATGTTTTTTGATGTTATTGTAAATGCTATCTAAAAAATTTCTTTTTCTGTTTATTGCAGATAGACACCCAATTGATTTTTGAGGATTCAACCTATGTGTACTGACCTTGTCAAGTTCACTTATTAATGTTGATCATTTGTTTCTAGATTCTTTTTGTCATCTGTGAATGCTAACAATTTTCTTTCTTTCTTTTTAATTCTTACATATTTTGTTTCTTTTATCCCTACCTAATGTAATTTTATGTTTGTCATTCTATTTCCTTAAAATAGTTTTATCCAAAAAATAATTTTCATCACATACATATGTGTACCTAAACAACATATTGTTTAGTTTAGTTGAATTTGAACTTTAATCTATATTTCTGAGACTCATTTTTTTAAATCCAGTGTTATGTTACTGGTCATGGCAGGTGCCTCTAGTTCATTCATTTTCACTGCTGTGTAATGTTTCATTGTATGAATATACCATTGTTATTATCCACTCCAGTTGATGAGTATTTGGATTGTTTCCAGTATTTAGGCTGTTTTCCAGTCTTGACTTGAGTTTCCTTGTAGTCCCAGCTTCCTAACTCACGAAGAAGGCCTTATGTCATCCAACTCCTATCTCCTGTTTTAGCCTCCTCTTACAGGTGTCCATCCAGACTGAAGCATTCACCTCCGGGCCTTTGCACCTGCTGTTCCATGCATGAGATACTCCTCTTCACCTCGCTTTCCCTTCCATCCCCCTTGTTCACTGCTGCATTCCTCAGGACCAAGCACAGGGTCAGGCATGGGCTGGCAGGTCAATAAGACTTGGACTGAATAAAAACTGGAAGGATTAAATAGTCTCGGGTTCAAATCCCAGTTCTGCCATCTCCTAAATTCTGTGATTATGGGAAAATTAGTTAGCTTCTCTGAGCTTCAGTTTTTCCTCTTGAGTAGAACAGAGATGATGATACTTAGTTTGTGTGGTTACCATGAGATAACTTTATGAAGGCACTTACCATGGGATGGCACGGCTCTTCCTTCTGCTCTGGCCTCTGTCTCCAGGATTATGGTTAACAGGGGGTCTTGCTGTTGGACAGGGGGTCCTCACCATCGCTTGTTGCCCTGGCCTACCATCCTGCTCACTGAGGTTGGATGAGGGAGCAGGCAGGAGGGATCACTCAGTCATTCAGCAAACATTTCCTGGGCTCCTGCTGTGTGTTAGCAACTGTCCTAGATGCTGCAGCTCGATCAGTGAGTAACATAGACAAAAGTCTCTAACTTCCAGGAGCCTATTTTCTAGTGGGTGGAGACAGTTAGTAGGAAAGGAAAATAGAGAGTATGTCACTTGGTAACAAGTGCAACAGATTAAAAAATGAGCAGGGAAGAGAGATGGAAGTGCTGGAGGTGGGTATTTGGTATACCTGAGGAAAGGCCTCAGGGTCCGTGTGATGTTTGAGCAAAGGTCCGAATTGTGGGAATAAGCCATGAAGATATCTGGGGAAGAGCATTCCAGGAAAAGTACGCAGTAAATGCAAAGGCCCTGAGGCTAGAGCATGTTTGGCGTGTGTGAGGGCTAGCTGGGAGGCAGGTGTGGCTGGAGCACTTGTTTGCTTGTTTGGTCAGTCATTTCACAGACATTTAATGAGCACCTATATGTGCCAAGCTTTGTTCTCGGCACTGAGGAGATAATGGTGACCAACTCAGGTCAAGTGCTGCCCTCAACAATCTCATATTTTTGTGGAGGAGACGAACAATAAACTAACAAACAGGCGAGACAGTCTGCTCTCAACACAGCAGCCCGAGAGATCCTTTTATTCTGAGTCAAATCTGTCTCTCCTCTGTCATTGATCCTTTCTATTGTGAGATGACTCCCCGTTTCACTCAGAGCAGGAGCCCGAGTCCTCACGGTGGCCTGCAGTACGATTCTGGAGCCCTCTGACCACAGCATCGTTTACTTCTCTCCTTCTTACTTCCTCCACTCCAGCCAGGCACACTGGAGTGTGCCCTCGTACTGTCTGTTCCCTTGGTGGGGCATGCCCTTCCCCCAGATATCTGCGGGACCAACTCCTCCTCTTCTCTGTGGTGCCCACCTCAACACCCTATTTTAAAATGCCCCCCTCGACCCACCCTGTCATGCCTAATCTCATTACTCTGCTCAATTACTTTTCAAATAACTTTTCACATTCTAACAGCCTATACAGTTAACTTATTTATCCTGTTTATGATGTATTATTTGTCTCCCCTTCTGGTATGTAAGCTCCAGGAAGGAAAGGGTTTTTGTTTGTTTTGTTCATTTCCCAAACATCTACTACAGCTTCTATGTATGTAATAGGTACTTAGTAAGTATTTGTTGAATGAGAAAAAAATTGATGTTGTGCCTGGTAGTATGATATATGGTGGTTTATAGAAAAGGCAGGGTGAGAGCCTGGGGACTGATAGGGTGGAGGTGCTATTTTAGCTGGGTGGGGATGGACTCTCTAGGGCGGTGGCACCTGAGCACAGGCCTCAGTAGAGTGAGGGAGGGGCCCAGCGCTCTGCAGGGAACAGGCAGCCTGACCGCAGTGGGAGCTAGCGACTGGGGAGGGACAGAAAGAAACAGAGGCAGGTCTGCTGACCCTAAGTGGTGTCTTGTAGGCACATCTTCCAGTATATTTGAGTCGACCTTAATATGGATCCTTGCCCCTTCCTCCACTTTGCCTCTTTTTTCAAAACACGTTGGCCTGGAACATTCTGTGTCAGGGGAAGAACACGGGGCTTGGCATTGGGAGTCCAGGGCCGGGTCCCCAGTTCAGTGAATTACAGGCAAGTTAAGACCCCTCTCAGGCCTTGTTTCTCTCATCTTTTAACATGGAGGTAACATCATGTACCTCCTAGCTTTCTTGATGGATACACTTGGACAATAGATTTGGAAGGGCCTTGTGTCCACTTGTCAGCATCTGTCGGCTGAGGACGGTGAGAGAAGACCCACGGGAGCAGAATGGGGGGCTCACTGTGTGCAGAGCACTGGTCTGCACCCTTCTGCAGCACAAACCCCCATAGTGCTCATGGCAGCTCTTGACCCAGTTCCTGGTGCCGTCCTGACACCGTTCCCCCATATTAGAGATGTGCAGAGTGAGGCAGAGAGCCTCAATAGCTTGTCCGAATCACATAGCTAGTGAGATTTGAACCCACGGCTGCTGTTATGCTGCACCCTTGAACATTAGTGGTAGATCTGGCCTAACTTCCTCCTTCCCTAAGCCCATTGTACAGATGGGGAGACTGAGACCCAGACTGGAGAGTAGCCTGTAAAACCACACCCATGGGCATAGCAGAGTCTGTACTAGAACCCGGGTCTCTGGGCCCCATCCATTGCACCTGGTTCAGGTGACTCAACCTACAGGGTTACCGGGAGGGCAGGAGCATCTGGGAGCCCCTTCTCCTCCTGAGTCATAATGGACCATTTCCTGTTGCTCTGAAGGGTTGTTCCAAGGGCTTGCTGGGGCAAAGGTAAAACTTTACAGAGCTTCTGGAAAGAAGAAACCTGAGTGTAAATCAGGTTTATGGCCTGGATAATAAAGTGTCTATTCCAACTGATACTTTATTCCTCAGTCCTCTTGATTCCTTCCATATGAAGCCTTCTGCTCTTGGGTCATGGCAGCCCTCAGTGGTTTCATTTGTCAGTTATTAGGAGCCGGGGCTTGTCAGTCTGAGAAGACAGGATTCAGGGGATTCAGACCACAGTCTATGGGCCTCAGATTGTCCTGCCCCTTGACTGTTTGATAGCGAGTGAATGCACGTCTTCAGCACGCATTCTCTGAGCTCCTGCTGGGTTCCAGGCCTGTGCTGGGCACTGGGAACAGAGAGCTTCTAGGTTAGGATGGGACACAAATGTGCAAACTGACAATTACAGCACAGTAGGCAAGTGTAGGTAGTTAGGGGGGAGGGCGGGGCAGCACCCAAGGCAGCCTGGCAGCAGATCAGGGAGGGCTTCCAGAGATGATGTCTAATCTGAGGCAAGAGAGTGAGCTGGAGTTAGAGCTGCAGGGGGAAGGCAGAGGAACCGGCATATGCAAAGACAAGAGAAAAGATGGAGTTTAGCTCATGTGAGGCTGGAGAGACAGGTCTTATAGTAAGGGGAGGGAGTACTTTACTATATGGAGTGCTCAGAAGGCTTCCAGGAAGAGGTGGCATCTGAGCTGGGTGTTAGAGGATGGAAAGTATCAGCATGCAGATAACCTTCGCAAAGGCCTGGAACTGTGAAGTGACGTGGTGAGTGTGGATAGCAATGAGCAGTTCTAGTTCCAGCAGGGTGTTGCGAAGGTGGGGGTGGAGGGGAGTAAGTCGGCGGGGTCCCATGGTGAAAGGCCTCGTGTGCCATGAAGCAGCTTGAAACTCCCTAGCAGTGTGCTGGGAAGTCGGAGCAGAGGACCCTGGCTCCTCCTGCCTCTGACGTCCAGAACAATCTAAACTGAGCCACGCTGCTGCTTGCCCCCCATCAAAGCAAGGCGGCTCCCCTGATCCCAGATTGCTGAGCTGCTGATGTTTATAATTACAGCATCCCACCGTCAGAATCTTTGTTCATCAGGCTTCATGAGCCTGATTTGTTTGACGGGCACTGGTCCTCGCTTATAATGGGGAACAGAAGCAGGGCGGCACGCTGCCCGGGGATTCATCAGGGTGGGTGTGGCCTGGCCCAAGGGGCTCCGCTGGGCCCCTGAGGTGTCCTGGCCCTGCCCAGGTGGCCCCAGGAGCAGCCTGTGAGGCCCCATGCCTGGCAGTGTCTAAGGGGAGGCTAGACATGTGATCAAGGAGAGCTTTGGACACAGCCTAGAGTGGGAGACACAGAAAAGACAGGCTCTGGGGTGGGAGTGCCCTGAGCGTGAGACCTGGGCCAAGCATCTCACTTCTTGGCATCAGTGGCTGTTGCTTTCTGGGGCTGGGGGATTAGCTGAGGTGCTATCTGTGGCAGCTCCCAGCACAGAACAAGTGCTCAGTGATCATTCATTCCCCTACTTTTTTCCAGCACAGGTGAGCAGACTATTCTGTCCCGGGAAGCTGGAGGTGAGGTGGACGTGTGTCAGGAGGGCGTGTTAGGAAAATCACCCTCACTGCACCACTGAGGTGGTGCCTGTCCCATCATCATTCTGTCCCCCCATTGTCCTTATCTATTTAAAGCTCCATAATTCACAAGGTGCCTCTGTACTCTCAATCTCATTTGATCTGTATGACAACCCCACAGGGCAGAATTTGTCACTCATGTTTTTTTCAGGTGAGGAGCCCAAGGCCCCAGAGAGGGGAATTAAGTTTCCCAAGGTCACACAGTTGGCAAGTGATGGAGCCAGGACTCACCTCCAGGACCTTTCCCAGAGTGCTTGGGCTCCTTTGGCCTTCTCTGCCCTCCTCCTTCCCCAGACACCGCTGGAGCACCTACTGTGGGAGCTGAGATATTCCTGCCTTAGAGGAGCTAATGCATGGGCGTCAACAAGTGGGCAGAGTTGTTTCATACTGTGCCACGCAGGGCATGAGAGAGAGGACACCCAGGAGCACAGGAGAGGGGTCAAGGAGCGTGTCTTGGAGGACGTGCACACCGGAGCAAGCCTCCTAGTAAGAGAGGGACTTCTCTGAGGGGAAGGGCTTTCCTGGCAGAGGAAACAGCATGTACAAAAGCAGGAGGCCAGCTTTTGCTGAAGGACCTTGGCCCTTTTCATTCATGGGAGGAAAACTGACATTTTTAGGACATTCTGGTTTTGCTGCTCATGGATGCCTTTGGGGTAATGGCTCAGGAAGGCAAGTAAGGCTCTTTGTCCTGATGGATGGGGTGGACCAGGGCAAAGGCAGCAGGGATCATACCAGGTCTGGGTTCAGACTGTGCCAGCTCCACGACTGACCTGTGTCTTTGGGCAAGTCTTCCTGCCCCTCTGGACCTCTCTGTGAGACATGAGGTCGAAGAGTCTCGTGCGGGAGGGAGTTATGGTCTGAGCTGCCATCAGGTGAGGCTCCTGGGATTTTCCCAGGGCTGGTGGCCTTCGGTTTTAGATTTCTCCAAGTACAAAGTGTTTCTGAGCTGCTCCAAAGGGAAATGGTTGGCCAGATGCTCCCAGGTCAGGCAAGGGAAAAGGCAGGAGGGTGAACAGGGCTTGAGTTGGGAGGCATTTCTGACTTTGTCGGGAGGAGAAGAATAGAGAACACGACAGTTTCTCTGGTTGAGTGGGGAGGGAGTGCTGGGTGTGTGTGTGATGGAGTGGGCACCTGACCCCGTGAGGATTTTCATTCTCAGAGCCCTGAGGATGTTGGATCGGGCAGTTTGCTTCTCCTGTCAGAAAACCTACCCTCCAGGAGTTCTGTGCTTGAACCTGCTGTGGCTCCCTATTGCCGCCGATAAGCCGTAAGCAGCTTGCGAGGCAGGCAGCGAAACGGCTAAATGACAGGCACTGGGGTCAGACAGACCTGGGTCTGCGTCCTGGCCTGGCCTCTTTACATGGAAAGCCCTTCACACAGGAACGGACTCTGAGTGTTCATTTTGAGGGTCCATCTGTTTGTCCAGAGCTCACACAACCACAGCGACCCTCTGGAGCCAGGAGGCCTTGATGCTGCTGGTTGTCGAGTCCCAGCTGGGCCGTTGATTGTTCAGAAGAGCTGGGGGCTCTTTCAAAGGAAACTGCAGTCAATTAGTGGAGAGTGGAATTTGAAAGGCCCAAATCCCTTTTTTCCCCCAAACTTCAAATCTGGTTTTCGTCAGTGGCTTTGAAAACAAATACTGAAAGAACCCTTTTTTTGATTATTTTTTTCCGTCTCCCCTTTTCCCTACCCTCCTTTGCATGTTCTTGTTTCCCAGGCTTTTATCTCTTTGCAGAGTCAGCTCTGGCAGCTCAGCCCGCCTGCCTGCCTTGGCCACACTATGGTGGCCAAGCAGGTGGCCATTGGGGTGGCACAGCCCCCTCCCTCCCAGTGCTGGTGGTTGCTGGGAGAACCCAGTGTGACACTTTTACCTGTGAGTTGCAGTCCCTCCTGAGCCCCTCTGGTGCATCTCCATGTTCCCCGGGCCCAGTCCAGAGAAGGGGTCAGTACGGGTGTCCTAAGGAGCAGTGGGAGGGAGGTGGATGGATAGAATGCCGTCAGGGAGCAGAGAGGACTTCACGGTGGGAGAGGCACAGAGCTTGGTCTTCAGGGAGGTGTTCTGGCCACCCATCACTGCCTCATCCATCTGCTGAGTTACTGACTCATTCATGCCACAAACATCCACTAAACATCCACTGAACATCCACTGACCTGGGCCAGCCCCTGTGCTGGGGACCCCAGGTGAACAGACACAGCATTAGCCCTAAATGAGCCAGAGCCTGCTGGAGGAGAGTATGTAACAGCTGCGTCCACCCAGGGTGAGCAGCGCTGGGATGGAGAGAGGAGCAGCCAGAGCTAGAAGAGGCACCAGCCTAACCTGTAGTAGTCAGAAAAGGCTTCCTGGAGGAGGTGGCTGATGAACTGAGTACTGAAGGATGAGTTAGGAGTTTGCCAAGGAAGAGGGTAAGGAAGGACATTCCGGGCAGATAGGTTCAGAGAGCAGAGGCCCAGAGTCAGTAAAGAGCCAGACCGCTCTGTGGGAGGTTGGGGGTAGCTGTACCCTGAGAGCAGGTCACGGTGAGAGGTGGGCAGAGGCCAGGCTGTAGAGGGCCTTGAGGGCCAGGCTGAGGCCTGTGCTCTCTGCATCTTGTTGTAATTCTCTCTGCTTGACTGTCCCATTAACTCCTAAGGGCAGGGAGGCTGTGTCAGGTTCACCTCTGAAACTGTGTGTCATCTGGTGTAGTTTAATCTATAGGACAGCCCTGTGAGGTAGGTGTTATCCCCATTTCACAGATGAGGAAACTGAAGCTCAAAGATAATAAGGTCACAGTCCTGCTATGAATCTCAGCTGAGCCTAGACTCTGGGAGCTGCCTCAACATAGTGGGTGTGTGTGTGTGTGTGTGTGTGTGTGTGTGTGTGTATGTCTATTGTATAACAGAACAGGGTAAGGGTAGGGGCAGCAGAGTGGCTGAGGGGCCAGACTGCCTGGGTTTCAAATCCTGTCATTACCTCTTTGATGACTTTGGGTCAGTTGCTTAACTTTTCTGCCTGATAACGTTCCTCCTCTGTGTAGTGGGCACAGTGCTGGTGCCCCCCACCTTATCAGGCTGTGGGGAGAAGGGAGGGAGACAGCATGAGGCCCAGACAGATGGGCAGAGCGCTGGGGATCTCAGAAACCTGCCATCAGATGAAAAGCTGAGATCCAGGGAGGGGCAGCTCGGGATTTTAGCCAGAAAAGGTATGTGGGGACAGGCCTGTTTTTAAACCAGGTGCGTAGCTTTTTTATATTCCTTCTCTTTGGTTACAACAAAAAGTAGTTGTCAACTTGTTCTGGATGCAGACTCAGATATTTTCCCTACTTACTGGACATTCTTCATGAAGGGAGTTGGTGTTTGCCTGGCCTGAAGCCTGGCCGCCCGAGGAATGGGCTGAGTTGTGCTGGGTAGGCACCTCAACTCCAGCTTCCGGGTGTCACATCCCTGCCTCATGGGATGGGGCCCAGCACAAAGGCACACCCATTGTGGTGTATCTTCTTTTCCTTTTCTTCTCCTTGACTGCCTGCCCTGGTGCCCCCTGTACAGGGGGAGGGGCTAGCCAGTCCAGTGGGCTGCAGAGAAAGCCGTGGAACCAGCTGGAGCAGGTTGCTGACCTCTTCCACACGACGACGACATGCTGTATGACATAGGATGACAGGGTCTACAGTATGACCTTGTCACAGGGCTAGCCATCCCTTCTCTGAGCACTCAGAATATTATTAACACTAACAGTGACCGTCTATTGAATATCTAAAATGTGCTGGTCCTGGGTAAGCTATTAACGTATATTATTTTAATTTAAATCTCACCTTTCTATGATTTGTCAAGTGTATTATCCCTATTTACAAAATAAAAACGTAAACTGAGGCTTGGTGAAGTGTCAGACCTGGGGCTTGAATCCGGGACCATCAGGAGCAAAGCCTCAGCTTTTAGCCACAGCTACCCTCTGCTGGTTTCCTCAGGCAGAGCCTGGTAGGGAGCTTGAGGAAAATGGAGTCCTATGGGGGAGGGTGTCTGCACACTGGGAAGCCCCACAGCAATGCTGGCCATCCTTGCTACTGGCTTCCCCAAGCCTGGGGGTCTATTAATATGTACTGAGTAAACCTGGGTTTGCTGTCAGCCCAGGATAGAGGGCTGGAAAAAAAACCGCACCCTGTCTCCGAGGTAAGACAGGAAAGAAAATATTATCGTCACCCTCTGGTGGATCCAGGCCCGGCCCCGTCAAATTGTGAATCACCTGAGAGAGTCTGGTTTCATGGCAACCGTAGGAAAGTGCCAAGGTTCCAAGCAAAACAACGTGTGTGCATCTGCTTGGAATTTATTGATTGATTTATAGGGCGGCTCCTGCCAGCCCTGAGGAGATGGACAGGCCTTCTCAGAGTTGCCACCCTGTGGGCCAAGGGGAGAGGGAAGGAGAGAAGCCCACTGGGACCAAGGAAAATGCCTCCGAATGTGGTGAGAAAGCCCAGCTGTGGGCTGGAGAGGCTTCCCCAGAAGCCTGGCCGGATGGCCGCAGACCTGGTGCAGTTAGGAGAGGCAGCGGGGGCCTGGCAGAGCCCACAGACCACATCCTCCCTTAGCCTCCCCTGGGGTCATGCTGGAGAGTGTGGTCATTGTCAGGTAGCTACTCTGCGTCACCTGGTGTAGTTCAATCTCTAGAACAACCCTATGGGGGGTATTATCCCCATTTTACAGATGAGGAAACTGAGGCTTAGAGAGACTAAGGACTTGCTTTAAGTCACATAGTTCCCAGTGGCAGATCCTGGTTTCAGTGCTTTGTTATTCAGGCTCGTGCTGTCAGTGTGAAGCTGAAAGACCCTGGACGCAACAGGTCCAGCTCACTCCCCCTGACCCCAGTTTGTGGATGAGGAAGTCCAGGCACCAAGGTGGGATGTGACTTGCCTGAGCTCTTCTGGTGAGTCAAGGCAGCCCCTAACCACAGCAGCCCCCTTCCCATTGCTGCCTCTGTTTTCTAGCTGCCTGGACCGGCCCTGCCTCTTCCAGTGGCCTTCCTGACCAGGTCCTCCACGGTCACTTCTGGTTTTATGTCCATTGGCTCCTTCTGCCTTTGGGCTTCTGGTGTGTGAAATTTTAGGGGTGGAAAGGAACTTATTGACTGCCGTCTGGCCTGAGGCTGCAGTGAGAGGAGCTGGCTAGGGCCACACGATGGTGGCAGTTGGGACGTGGACACGGGACTCTTTGCTCCCAGGCTCTGTGCTGCTTCAGTGGCCCACTGGGGTTGGGAGGCAGCCAGGCTGGGGAAAGAGGGAGGACAGGCCAGGTTCAGGACTGCCGTGGCCACTTATAGACTCTGTGACTCTGCGGTGGACCCGGGTTAACCCTGTGCGGGTCTTGGCCTTATGTGTCTGCTGAGGGAGGGACCTGGCTTCCTGACCAGCTGGGCCTTTGCTGACATGGAGGAAACCTGTCCTTTTAGGCCAGTATCTGTTTCGCTCAGTCTTTCCTTCCTGCAGCCAATGCCCAGTATAGTTGCTGTGATGGTGAACAAGCCGGCAGGCACTCTTTCCTTTGGATCTTTGGTGTCCATCACCAAGCAGGCCTGTAGTTGTTATCTGTCAAAATGAAAAGAAACACAGAAACCCCCCTTTCCTCAGAGATGCTCTCCCTGGTTCCCCTGCCACGTACACTGCCATGTACACATGCCATGTACAAGGGGTCGGGCACCCCCTTGGACATACCATGGCAGTTACCACCACAGTTATGGATCCTTCTTCACACCCAACCAGAGTGCACTCTCTAAGCCTAAACTGGACGCTGGCTCTCTCCTGCCCTCAGGACAGCATCTAAGCTCTGGGGTCTGGCCCACAGGGGCCAGCTTCTCTCACACATGTCCAGTCAGCATCCTGGCATTGGATCCTCCAGCCAGTCCCCCTGAAGCACGAGGTTCTTTCATGCCCATGTCCTCTGCTCCCACGTGTCCTGTTTTAGGAACTTTCTTGTCTTTCCTGTCTGCTTGGCACATGTCTGTCCATGCCTGCTTGAGTGCTCAGCAATCTTGGTGGTTATGGTGCCGCTCACGAGGGGGATGGTGACACTTCCTTCCCAGTGATGGGGTCACTGCAAGGCCTCTGTCCGGCGTGCTCTGCCCAGTGCCGGCGAGACCCTCGTGTGTTGGATTGAGTGTCTGTTCCAGCCAGGGGGTCAAGCTTGGCCCTGGGGGGATTATTTTGGATCTTGGCCAGGGTCATGGGTGAAAGTGGACAGCAGTTGAAGCTCACTTGTATCTTTCTTCCCCTAAATCTGGAACAGTTCGATTTTGCCCATCCTCAGGATATAGCCCAGATTCTTAGAACCCCGGGGTCCAGGGTGGGCGTCAATGTATTGTGCAATCTTAGGATGCATTCATGCATTTTTCTAGCAGGAGGGTTCACAGTTCCACACATTCTAGGAGCGACATCTCTGGTCTCATTTTTCCCTGCTGACTCTCACAGTGCTCTACCCGCAGGGACCCACTTGTAGCTCTTCAGCCCCAAACATCCTCCCACCTCCAACCTCCTTTAGACAATAATACCTCTCATATTCTGTAGCTCAGTTTAGAAGCCCCCTCCTCCTGGAAGCCTCTCCTGATCTTACAGGCTGGGTCAGGCACCTTCTTGCTCCCAGTGCTCTGTGTGGCCATTGTCAGCATACCAGGGAGGGGCTGGGTCTCAGCGTGCCCCTTATGTCCCCAATGCCCCCAGCAGAGGGCCAGTATAGAGTAGCTGCTCAGTGCAGGGCAGTGGGAAGGAAGGAAGAAAGGAAGCAGCTGACATATGTTGGTGAAGCAGGAAGACCTGCCTGGGACAGAGTCTTGCTGCTGCTGTCACCTTCCATCTACTCACTTGTCGTTTAGTAAGTGGGCTGGGACATGCTGTGTGTGAGGGGCTAGGAGCCCAGGTGGATCAGACCTGGTCCTGCCCACAAAGAGCTGAAGAAGCTGAGGTCGGGACACTGCCGCTCACAGAAGAATTCGAGAGTGGTCCCAGCCCCCCGCGTGCAGTCTGTGAGGAAGCGTCTTCAGAAACACACCACAGGGCAGAGCAGGGAGAAGCAGAAAATGTCAGGTGACCAGTGGGTTCACAGAAGGCCCAGCAGGCATTCGCTCAGGGCGTAGGGGGAGGATTGAAGACCGGTGAAATGGAAAAAAAGAAAAGACAGGTAAAGCACAGGTTGGAATCAGAGGTGGGAGTCCTCTGTATGAGCTGGAATCAGAGAAACCTGGGTGTGGATTTCAGCTGTATTCATACAGCCTATCTTTTTATTTCTTTTTTTCT
Source organism: Neophocaena asiaeorientalis asiaeorientalis (assembly GCF_003031525.2). NCBI lineage: Eukaryota > Metazoa > Chordata > Mammalia > Artiodactyla > Phocoenidae > Neophocaena > Neophocaena asiaeorientalis. Next base: position 6,140,880 of record NW_020172632.1, on the reverse strand, counting down.
TGCCTTTCCATTCTGGCTAGGACCTCCAGAATATAATATGTAAAATTTTTATATCGCACATACTATGTAATATAGTTGGACTGGAGGATGGAGGATGGAAGTCAAGGATGGAGGGTACCCTTCTGCTTCCAGTGTCAACGGGAGGTCTTTCAATAGCTTATCACTAACTGTGAAATTGACTGTTAGCTTTTTCTAAATACTCTTTATCATAGTAAGGAAGTTCCTTTCTTTTCCAGATTGACTAACAGTTTTCTTTTAAAATCATGAATGTGTGTTGAATTTTATCAAATGCTTTTTCTGCAATTATTGAGATGCTCATTTTGTTTTTAAATCTATTAATGTGATGAATAACATTAAATGATAAACCAACTTTGAATTCCTTGAATATACCCAACCTGGTCATTATGTAGTTTTCCTATTTGTGTACTGTTAGATTCAGTTTATTAATATGTTATTTAGAATTTTCCCGTCTATGTTCATGAATGAAATTAACTTGTAGTTTTCCTTCCTCATACTGTCTTTTTTTTGAGGCTTGATATCAGGGTTTTCCTAGCCTTATACAGTGAATTGTGGAGTACTCCCTCTTCTAGTTTCTGGAAGAGTGAGTATAAGATTAGAAGTATTTCTTCCTTGAACGTTTGGTAGAAATCACTGGAAAAGGGATCTGGGCCTGGAGTTTTCTCTGTGGGAAGATTTCAGACCATTTATTTAATTACTTTAATGCCTATAGGACTAATCAGGTTTTCTATTCCTTCTTTAAGGTTTTGTTAAATTATATTTTCCTAGGAATTTGTCCATTTTGACTACGTTTCAAAATTATTGGCATAAAGACATTTAAAATATTGTCTAAGTATTTTTATGTGGCCTGTAGCATCAAGTGTTGTCTTGTTTTTCATTCCTGGTGTTACTTATTTGTTCCTCCTACTTTTGCCTTGTGATCTGTCTTGTCTGTTGTTTGTCAATCTTATTTTTGTTTTCAAAGAACCAACTTTAGGCTAATTTATTGATCCCCTCTGCTGTGTTTGTGCACATCTGTGTATATTTTCTGTATTATTGATTTCTGCCTAGATCTTTATTATTTCTCTTGTCCTGTTTTATTTTGCTCTTTTAAAAAAAAAATCTTGAAATGAACATTTAACTCATTAAAGCTCAACATTTCTTTTCTGATAAATGTGTTTAAGACATTAAAAACCATAAAGTTTTCTTAAGTACTGCTTTAGCAGTATCCCACAGTTTTGATATGTAGATTTCTCATTATCAATTACTTCAAAATATTTTCTAATTTCCATTCTATTTTTTGACCCACAGTTACGGGGCATCTTTTCAATTTGCAAACGTATGAGATTTCGAGTTATCTTTTACATTGTGGTCAGAGAATATGTTCCATTCATTTCAGTCCTTCGAAATGTGTTCAGACTCGCTTTGTGGCCCAGTTTTGTAAATATGACTGTGGACCCTCCTCTCACTTACTCAAGGACAGCACTGCTCCAATGATTCTCCACTCTTTTCTGTATCAATTTTTGCCTTCCCCCGGGTCATTCCCATCAGCACACATGCCTGCTGTTATTTCTAACTTCTTAAAAAAAAACAAAACCCAAACCCTTTCGTGACTCCATATCCACCTCCAGCCTCCTTCTCCTCTCTCTCCTTCCTATTTGTCTTAGCCTGCTTTCCCCCGACAGCAGAGAGTTTCATGCTCTGGGGCAGGTAGTTTCCTCGGGAGGTGATCCCAGGGAGCAGGTATGAGAGCTGAGGGAATGAAACAGAGCGGGGAGGGGACGTGGGGAGAGCCAGTGCAAGAGTGCATTCCTGCAGTTATGATATCGCTTATATGTAGAACCTAAAAAAAGGGTACAAATGAACTTATCTACAAAACAGAAATAGAAGTACAGATGTAGAAAACAATCTTATGGTTACTGAGGGGTAAGGAACGGGGGAGGGATAAATTGGAAAATTGGGATTGACATATACACTAGTATATATAAAATAGATAACTAATAAGGACCTACTGTATAGTAGCAGTCCCCAACCTTTTTGGCACCAGGGACTGGTTTTGTGGAAGACAGTTTTTCCACGGACGGGGTTGGGGGTGTGAG
>NW_020172632.1:6059178-6138695 GCF_003031525.2 Neophocaena asiaeorientalis asiaeorientalis | reverse complement strand
ACGGGGTTGGGGGTGTGAGGGGTGGGGGGGATGGTTCAGGGGGTAACGGGAGCGATGGGGGGCGGCAGATGAAGCTTCGCTTGCTCGCCTGCCGCTCACCTCTTTCTGTGCGGCCGGTTCCTCGCAGGCCGTGGACCGGTACTGGTCAGCGGCCCGGGGGTTGGGGACCGCTGCTGTATAGCACTGGGAACTCTACTCAATACTCTGTAATGGCTTATAGGGGAAAAGAATCTAAAAGAGAGTGGCTATATGTGTATGTATCAATATAACTGATTCACTTTGCTGTATACCTAAAACTAATACAACATTGTAAATCAACCATACTCCAATAAAAAAGAAAAAAGTGCATTCCTGAGCTGCCTCACCTTCCAAGTGGACTTTAAAATTCCTTTCAGGGACTTCCCTGGTGGCACAGTGGATAAACTCCATGCTTCCAATGCGGGGGGCCCGGGTTTGATCCCTGGTCGGGGAACTAGATCCCACATGTATGCCTCAGCCGAGGAGCCCGCGTGCTGCAACTGAGACCCCGCACAACCAAATAAATGAATAAATATTTAAAAAAATAAAAATAAAATTCCTCTCAGAGCACTGTCTAGGGGACAGTATTTATTCATGGGCGTCCGTACCCACTGGTCAGGGGCACAGCAGAAGCGTTAACCCGCCACCCACTTTAGGATCGTTGTCTGAGGTTGCCTGGCATGCGTGTGTTTTGTAGGAGACGCCGTCAGGCTGCCCCTGCCTGAAGCCGGGAAGCATGCCTGCACCTGGCTGCTGTGGCAGGGGCAGTAGTGAGACGCATGGCCGAGAGGGGTCTGGGAAGACATTTCAGCAAAATGAAAGAGCTGCCTTTGCTCAGCGTCTTACATTGCTCTCCTCCAGTCAAGCTCTCACTCCACCCTCACCTCCAAACAGCTCTTGGCTCTAGCCAAGGTTTCTAGTGCCTTCCATGCGGCCCAGTGGACAGTGCTCAGCCTTGGATGCAGTTGACCGCTCTCTACTCCTTGCAGCACCGCCCTCTCACAGCTTCAGGACACGGCTCTTGCTCTTCTACTACTCGGGCTGCTGCTCGTCAGCTCCCTGACTTCTAGTATTGGCGGCCCCGGGCTTAGTCCTTGGACCGCTTGCTTTTCTGTTTATGCTGTCTCCCTTGGTGGGCTCATCTTGTATCACTTTGTTTCAAACACCATCGACTTGCTGCTGACCCAGAGTCATGTCTTGGGCTCTCATCTGGGCTCTGAACTCCAGACCTGTCAATCTAGTTGCTCTTCAGGGTCTCCATTGGCAGGTCTCAAACATACATGACCGAAACAGCTCCTGGAGTCTCCCCAAACCTGGTTCTTCTCCTGTCGTCTTCTTGGTAAATGGCAACTCCGTCCTTACATATCTTCAGGATCAAGCCCTGGTGTCATCCTTGACTCTTCCCTTTCACTCCCTATAGCTGATCTGTCAATAAATCCTGGTGCCTCTACACTCACAGTATATCCAGTCCAGCCACTCCTCACCACCCTGGCTGAAGCTACTACCATCATGTCTCACTGATTGATTGCAATAGCTGCTCAGTTGGGTTCTCTGTCTCTGCCTTTGCCCCCATCAGCCCAGTAGTCAGAGTGATCTTGTTAAAGCAGTGGTTCTCAACTGGGGGCATTTTGCCTCCCGAGGAACAATTTGGCAGTGACTATTTTTTTTTTTTTTTTTGCGATACGCGGGCCTCTCACTGTTGCGGCCTCTCCCATTGTGGAGCACAGGCTCCGGACGCACAGGCTCAGCAGCCATGGCTCACGGGCCCAGCCGCTCCGCGGCATGTGGGATCTTCCCAGACCGGGGCACAAACCTGTGTCCCATGCATCGGCAGGCGGACTCTCAACCACTGTGCCACCAGGGAAGCCCAGCAGTGACATTTTTAATTGTCACAGCCGGGTGTGTGTGTGTGTGTGTGTATGTGTGTGTGTGCACGTACAGGCACACATGTGAGCTACTGGGGATGCTGCTAAACATCCTGCAATGCACAAGACAGCCTCCCAGAGCAAAAAATTATCCGGCCTCAAATGTCAGCAGTGCTGAGGTTGACAAACCCTGTGTTAAAATATTAGTGATGTTGCTCTTCTGTTTAAAATTCACCAGAACTCTCATCTCATCCAGATGTGGAGGTAAAGCACAAAGGTCTGGGAGGTCCTACATGATACGCACACACACACCCGTATTCCTCTGGCCTCAGCTCTTTCTTCATGCCCTCAAGCCTGCTCCACCTCGGCCACACTGGCTTCTTGCTGATCCTGGAACATGTTAGGTCTCCTGCTGCCTCAGCGCCTTGGCACTGGCTGTTTCCTTTGCCTGGATGTCCTCCCCCTACAGCCAGACATCCATATGGCTCAGCCCCCAACCCAGGTCTTTATCCAAGTGACACTTCTCAGTGAACCCTTCCCTGAGCATCCTATGTAGAAGTGCGTCCTCCCCTCAAATACTTTCAATCCCCCTTCCTTTATATTTTTCTCATTATCACGAACATACTGTATAATTTACTTACTTATTTTACTTCCCCCATTAGAAGGTGTGCTCCATGAGAGCAGAGATTATTATCTGTTTTATTCACTGCTGGATTCCTAGCACTTAGAAGAGTCCCTAGTGCATAAGAAGCACTCAGCAAAAACGTGATGAATGAATGATAAATGAATAATGCTTTGTAAAGTGTAAGTGATACATGTGATATTTGTGATTATTACTACACTGTGGTGCTACTAAGGGAGATGGTAGAAACCCTGCCATAAGGGTCTTGAAAAAAATAACACAGATGGGGACAATCGGTTAACTATTTGGGGAAAAAAATAAAGTTAAATCCTCACCTACATTATCCTGCAAAATACATTCCAGATGGATTAAGGAGTTAAGTGTGAAAAATGAAACCACACAAAAAATTAGAAGGTATTATAGGGAAATATTTATCTTATGTCTGGTTGGAAAAGAACTAGCTTTACTTAAAGCCCATGGAAGTGATCTCAACTAAAGACTGTTGGATTAGACTACTTGAAAATTTAGAACATTTTTATGTGTAAAAATTTATAAACAATAATGAAAGGCAATAAGCAAAATGAGAAAAGTATGTAAGCCTGATGTATTTAATACCTAAGAAAAGCTCCCCCAAAATGATAAGAAAAATGCAGAAAGGATGGGAACAGGCATTTGACAGAAGAAGAAATACGGATAGCCAAAGATATTTTCAAATGTTTGCCCCCACTAGTAATAAAATCCAAATAAAAATGAAGTCTGATTTCGGTCTCACAAATTAGCAAAGCTAAAGGAAATCCTGTTGCTTATTGTTGCAACGTGCAGTGAAGTTGGCCCCCTCACCAGTCACTGGTGGGAATGTAAATGGGGACAGTCTTTCTGGATGGCAATTTGACAGTACGTTCTGTGAGCCTGGAAAATACTCAATCTCTTTGACCCAGGAATTCCTCTTCTTGGAAGTTGTCCCGAGGAAGCGTTCAGAGATGCAGACAGTGATTTATGTTCACGGGTGCTCATAACAGCATTATTTATAAGAGCAAAAAATTGGAAACACCCTACCTGAATGTCTAACAATGAGGAATAACTAAATAAGTTATGGTGAATTCCATGATGGAGTACTATGCAGCTGTTCAAAGGGGGCTTTTGAAGAATCCTTAGTGACAAGGGAAAAAATGCTCATGACTTGATAGTTAGTGTTACAAATACTGAAGTGTCAACGTGTAGTAAAATGTTAAATATGTATGTGTCTGTACAGATACAATCATACACATAGGTGTAGTGGAAAAAAATGAACATTTTGAAACCTAAGCAGTCTGAGGAAGCAACTCAAGTGTCCATCGACCAATGAATGGATTACCAAAATGTGGTATATACATACAGTGGAATATAATTCAGCCTTAAATAGGAAGGAAATTCTGTAATATTCTGCGAGGTGGATGAACCTTGAGGACATTATACTAAGCGAAATAAGCTAGTCACAAAAAGACAAATACTGTATGATTCTACTTATATGAGTGGTCAAAACCATAGAGCCAGAAAGCAGAATGGTGGCTGCCAGGGGCTGGCGGGGAGGGGAGAATAGGGAGTTCTTGTTTAATGGGTACAGAGTTTCAGATTTATAAGATGGAAAGAGTTAGGGGGATGGATGGTGGTGATGGTTGCATAACAATGTGAACGTATTTAATACCATGAACTGCACACTTAAAAATGGTTAAGATGGTAAATGTTATGTTCTGTGTATTTTAACACAATTTTTTATAAAAGAAATCTAAACTGTCTGAGAGATAGGGTTGTGGAATTTAAAACAATTTTTGAAGGTATTTCGTCCCTTAAAATTCATGACACATGAACGTGGTGAGTCAGATAGGAGAGGAAAACCCAAGGCTCACATATGAATGGTCTAGGATGGCTTTCTCAGGCCTGTGTGTGTGTGTGTATGTGGGAATGATCAGGAAGGCTCTCCAGGCTTTCCAGAAACCACTTGATTTAGCAAATATTAGTCCCTGCCCTCATGGAGCTTGTGTTCAAATGGGGCAGACAGATGTGAGCAGCCAGAATACTATGTAGGCAGTGGTATGTGCTAAGAAGGGAGATGAAGCAGATGAGGGGTTAGTGAGTGGTGGGGCCTGGCGGCGGTCAGGGAAGGCCTCTCATAGGAAGGGAGGTCTGAATGACAGGAAGCAGGCATCCTTGAACTCGGGGCAGAGGAGACAGCTAGTGCAAAGGCCCAGAAGGAGGAGCAACCTCCCTGAGTGGGACGAGGCCAGTGTGTCTGCAGTGGGGCTGGGACAGTGGAACAAGGAGCCGAGTGGTGCCTCCCCTTCTCCTCTGTATCTTTGGGTCATGGCCTGTTCTCCGAGACCATCTCATGCCTTGTTCATTTCTAGGACACCGTTCTGAGCCAGGTGCTTGGCCAGTGAGTCAGGCTGGCGGGAGAAGTGGGGAGAGGCCCTGAGGAGCCAACCGTCCAGTGATGGGGATAGCGGGGGCCCAGCGGGGGCTAATTCATGGAGCTATGAAGCATGGAGGAGTTCAGGGAGGAAATGTTTGAGCTGGACCTTGAAAGATAAGTAGGAATGAATTCCCCAGGTGGAAGTGGGTGAAAGGCATTTCAGGAGAGGGAACGGCATGAAGCATGGGGTGGGGTGGGCTTGCACATTCAGGGCTTATCAGGGGAACGGTAAATAGCTGTTAGGCCTGGACTATATGACTATATGGGGTGTGTGTAGTCTTGGAAGATCAGACCAGAGGAGTGGTTTGGAGCCAGGCTGTGAAGGGCCTTGAGTGTGCCAGGCCAAAGAGGGAGACCTTTTTTTAAAGTTTGGTGGTGGCCAAACACTAGGCTAGCAGCAGGATCGGCTCAGCAGGGTCCTCTGGAGCATTCATACCAGGCCGCTTCCCTGGCCGTATCCCACGAGATTCTCATTTGCTGTATCTAGGGCAGGGCCCAGATATATTTTTCATAAGTCCCCCAGGTGATTCTGATGTGCCACAGAGTGTGGGGCTCACCGCTGTGGACGAAGAGTCATTGAATTGTAAAAGGGAGATCCGGGACCCTGTTTGTTCTCTGCCCTGGGAGCCTTCCCTGATGGCCGTCCCTTCTGACCTCTCAGGGTGTTGCTTGTCCCCCTAGGTCGAGAGGGTTAAATTAGTTTATAAGGTGCCTGGTACTCAGATGTAAGTTCCATGTGGGCACTATGTCTGGTTCACGATTCTATCCCTGGTGCTGGTACAGAGAGGGCACCAAAAATGTGTGAGGTGCTTCATGAATATTAGCGTCTTGCCTTGGCCATCCCCCTGCTCTTGGTAGATGTGATGCTCGTATTCAAGGTGCTGGGGCATCAGGGAATGATAAAAACAGCATTGAGCATCTCCTGGGTGGCCATGGGAGGATACAGGAATGGATACGGTCATATTTATTTGAGGGAAGCCTTCTAGGGATATATAACACAAATATAAAAATGCTATAATTCAGGGCACTCTCTTGAGGGCAGAGACCCAGGCTGGGTCCTGACATGATTGTGAGTTCAGGATGTGACCACTGAAGGCACCCCAGGCAGAGGGCACAGCAAGACTGAAGGACCAGCAGTGGAAAAGGGCACTGATCCTTGGGGCCCTGGCCCCTTGGGGTGCAGAAGCTCATACACTTGCTGTCTGTCTGTCTGTCTCTCAGGTGCTCTGTGCTGTCACGTTGGGCCATCTGTTTTCCTGCATTCTTTTGGGTGGAAGGAGTAGAGCTTTGGTTTCAGGGAGGCCAGGCTGTGTGGCCTGGAACAAGTTATCTTGGAGTATCTTAGAGTCTTCATCCATAAAATGGGAACAATATTGTCTTCTTCACATGGTTGGCTTAAACAAAACAAGTCATGCCAAGCCCAGCGCCTCGCACACAGCAGGTACATAATTAATGTCGGTTCTTATGTCCCTCCTCCCTTTCTGTCCCACCTCTTCTCTGGTTGATAATCAGCCATAGGAAGTCCCGGTGGATTTCCCAGCCAGGCACGTTGGCCCGGCATTCTGCTATCTCTTCGAGATAATAAATATACGAATAAAACCGAAATCCATTATTAGCTTCTTCTAGACTGTCTGCATGATTTATGGCTTCAAAGTGTCTCTAGTTAATCTGTCGAAAGGGATTTTAAATTTCATCCGTCTTCCCTGCTGGCAGCCTCCTCTACCTTGAATTCAGCTGTTTGACATGTCTAGTACCGGGGTCCCATTTTAAAAACATTTACAGTGGGCCGGCAGGAAAAAAAAAAATCAGAGATGGAGCAGCAAGCAGGAGGCTCAATTTGGCACATCTGCTTTTAATTCTACGCATCTCCAAAAGTGCAAATAACTTGAAAGTTCTCCCAGGGAAGAAGTCCGCTGTGCCCACGAGGGCTACCTTAGGTGACTTTAAAGGAGAGATGGATAATTACTGAAAATGAATTGTCACTGAAATGGAACCCTCCCGATTGGTCAGGCTGACCATCTGCTGCTCACATGTGCAGGCAGCTCTCCACACCCCCTCCAGGACAGCGGAGCACTCAGCTCTGTGGTTTTCTTAACCTCTGCCTCCTGGCCGCTCAGATAATGAGTTGTCCGACTCACGCCAACTGAGGTGGGGGCTGCACAGGGCCCATGTGCGGCTGTGACTATTGGCCTTGGAGTTAAGGCACAGGCAGGACTGCCCAGAATTCAGTTCAACAGACCGTGCGGTAAGCCCCTGTGGCTGTCAGGCCCTGGAGTATGTGTGTATGTGTGTGTGTGTGTGTGTGTGTGTGTGTGTGTGTGTGTGTGTGCATGTGCTCGTGTACATGAGTGCCCGCTGTACTCTACTGTCGACAAAGCCCTTTTACATTTATCACAGGTGGGGAAGCTGAATTGCATTCATTTATTTATTCAGAGAAAATGTGTTCATTCAACCCCTGAGGCGTACCAGTCCCTATATTAGGTGCTGGACACAGAGATGAATCAGCCACAGCCCGGCCTTTGGGCACCAGTGGGAGTGATTTGGGAGGGGTTGGTGAGGTCTGCACCTCTGAGAGATCTGAACAGAGGTGTCCAGGAAGGTTACACTGAGGCAGCATCACTTCAGCTGGGCCTTGTGGGATTCATGCACGTGACAGTTGAATTGTTGAATTCCTATTATTCTGAGGCAGTGCTCTCAGATCTAGGTGGTGATCAAAACAGACCAAGTTCATGAGAGCAGAAAATAAATAGGTGAGTAAAGAAACAAGACGCTTTTAAATAATGATGAGTGCTATAAAGGTGGTCAAACTGGATGGCGTGAGGGTGAGGTTCCCAGAGCATCAGGGAAGCCCTCCCAGATGAGGTGGCTTTTGCTCCAAGATGTGAATGGGGACAAGGAGTTGCACAGACATGAGAGAAGAGAGGCCAGAGAGACTAGAAAAGCAAAGCCCCTGAGGTGTGTTTGGGGACAGGGCATGTGTCTTAGCCGCTCAGGCTGCTGTAACAAAAATGCACTATGTCTGGTTCACGATTCTATCCCTGGTGCTGGTACAGAGAGGGCACCAAAAATGTGTGAGGTGCTTCATGAATATTAGCGTCTTGCCTTGGCCATCCCCCTGCTCTTGGTAGATGTGATGCTCGTATTCAAGGTGCTGGGGCATCAGGGAATGATAAAAACAGCATTGAGCATCTCCTGGGTGGCCATGGGAGGATACAGGAATGGATACGGTCATATTTATTTGAGGGAAGCCTTCTAGGGATATATAACACAAATATAAAAATGCTATAATTCAGGGCACTCTCTTGAGGGCAGAGACCCAGGCTGGGTCCTGACATGATTGTGAGTTCAGGATGTGACCACTGAAGGCACCCCAGGCAGAGGGCACAGCAAGACTGAAGGACCAGCAGTGGAAAAGGGCACTGATCCTTGGGGCCCTGGCCCCTTGGGGTGCAGAAGCTCATACACTTGCTGTCTGTCTGTCTGTCTCTCAGGTGCTCTGTGCTGTCACGTTGGGCCATCTGTTTTCCTGCATTCTTTTGGGTGGAAGGAGTAGAGCTTTGGTTTCAGGGAGGCCAGGCTGTGTGGCCTGGAACAAGTTATCTTGGAGTATCTTAGAGTCTTCATCCATAAAATGGGAACAATATTGTCTTCTTCACATGGTTGGCTTAAACAAAACAAGTCATGCCAAGCCCAGCGCCTCGCACACAGCAGGTACATAATTAATGTCGGTTCTTATGTCCCTCCTCCCTTTCTGTCCCACCTCTTCTCTGGTTGATAATCAGCCATAGGAAGTCCCGGTGGATTTCCCAGCCAGGCACGTTGGCCCGGCATTCTGCTATCTCTTCGAGATAATAAATATACGAATAAAACCGAAATCCATTATTAGCTTCTTCTAGACTGTCTGCATGATTTATGGCTTCAAAGTGTCTCTAGTTAATCTGTCGAAAGGGATTTTAAATTTCATCCGTCTTCCCTGCTGGCAGCCTCCTCTACCTTGAATTCAGCTGTTTGACATGTCTAGTACCGGGGTCCCATTTTAAAAACATTTACAGTGGGCCGGCAGGAAAAAAAAAAATCAGAGATGGAGCAGCAAGCAGGAGGCTCAATTTGGCACATCTGCTTTTAATTCTACGCATCTCCAAAAGTGCAAATAACTTGAAAGTTCTCCCAGGGAAGAAGTCCGCTGTGCCCACGAGGGCTACCTTAGGTGACTTTAAAGGAGAGATGGATAATTACTGAAAATGAATTGTCACTGAAATGGAACCCTCCCGATTGGTCAGGCTGACCATCTGCTGCTCACATGTGCAGGCAGCTCTCCACACCCCCTCCAGGACAGCGGAGCACTCAGCTCTGTGGTTTTCTTAACCTCTGCCTCCTGGCCGCTCAGATAATGAGTTGTCCGACTCACGCCAACTGAGGTGGGGGCTGCACAGGGCCCATGTGCGGCTGTGACTATTGGCCTTGGAGTTAAGGCACAGGCAGGACTGCCCAGAATTCAGTTCAACAGACCGTGCGGTAAGCCCCTGTGGCTGTCAGGCCCTGGAGTATGTGTGTATGTGTGTGTGTGTGTGTGTGTGTGTGTGTGTGTGTGTGTGTGTGCATGTGCTCGTGTACATGAGTGCCCGCTGTACTCTACTGTCGACAAAGCCCTTTTACATTTATCACAGGTGGGGAAGCTGAATTGCATTCATTTATTTATTCAGAGAAAATGTGTTCATTCAACCCCTGAGGCGTACCAGTCCCTATATTAGGTGCTGGACACAGAGATGAATCAGCCACAGCCCGGCCTTTGGGCACCAGTGGGAGTGATTTGGGAGGGGTTGGTGAGGTCTGCACCTCTGAGAGATCTGAACAGAGGTGTCCAGGAAGGTTACACTGAGGCAGCATCACTTCAGCTGGGCCTTGTGGGATTCATGCACGTGACAGTTGAATTGTTGAATTCCTATTATTCTGAGGCAGTGCTCTCAGATCTAGGTGGTGATCAAAACAGACCAAGTTCATGAGAGCAGAAAATAAATAGGTGAGTAAAGAAACAAGACGCTTTTAAATAATGATGAGTGCTATAAAGGTGGTCAAACTGGATGGCGTGAGGGTGAGGTTCCCAGAGCATCAGGGAAGCCCTCCCAGATGAGGTGGCTTTTGCTCCAAGATGTGAATGGGGACAAGGAGTTGCACAGACATGAGAGAAGAGAGGCCAGAGAGACTAGAAAAGCAAAGCCCCTGAGGTGTGTTTGGGGACAGGGCATGTGTCTTAGCCGCTCAGGCTGCTGTAACAAAAATACAACAAACATTTAATTCTCAGTTCTGGAGGCTGGGAATTCTGAGGTCAAGGTACTGGCAGATTGAGTGACTGGCGAGGACCCAATTCCTGGTTTGTGGGTGGCCATCTTCTCACTGTGCTCTCATATAGGGGAAAGTAGAGGGAAGTACGCTCTCTTCTGACTCTTAGAAGGGCACTAATCCCATTCATGAGGGCTCCACCCTTGTGACCTTATCTAATCCTAATCACTTTCCAAAGGCCCCACCTCTAACACCATCACACAGCAGGTAGGGTTTCAACATGTGAATTTTGGGGGACACAAACATTCAGTCTGTCACAGTGGGTGTGGCAGGAGCAGAGCAGTGAGGGGCTGATAGGCAGAGAAGTTAGCCTGGCTAGCTCGGGGGTCCTCTGGACACAGGCTGGTGACCACCAGGCCTGGGGAATGAGGGCCACTGGAAAGGGTTTGGAGCAGAAATGGGGGTACCTGGGGTGAGGTGGCAGTGTGTAGAGCCTGTGGCTGCCAGGCTGTGGAGGACAGACTTGGCAGGAGCTCCAGAGAGGTGTGGGGAGCTGTCTCCTGGGGAAGCTACGGGTTGTGTCTGCTGTTTGTTTGACTTACTTCTAGATGGATTAACGACTAGCTGCAGTACTGGGAACTTCAGTATTTGGCCAGGGTCTGGTCACACCAAAGGGAGATGTGGGCTTGGCGTGGAAGAGGCTGGACCTTGGCACCATGCCTCCTTTGCACTCTGGGCCTGGTGTTTCCACCAGGAGGCAAAGGGACAGAGCATCTGTTGTCATGAGCGGCTAGAGAGGGGAGTCCGTAAGACCAAGCTGGTGCCCTCCCTACAGCTCCACGGTCACTCAGCCTGGGCATGTGGGGGCTGGCCTGGACCTCTGTGAGGGAAGGTGGCTCCCCCTCTGATGGGAGAGGCAAGTCACGGGCAGACAGGTGTGAGCACTCAAGGGCAGCACTGTGAACACCTGTGCCCCTGTGCAGGTTACAGGGCCTGGCCTGCAGCCTGTACTTGGGTATTGTTTCTGCACAGATGGATGGATCAATCTGAATGGGGGTTTGGGAATCAGATAGGCCAAGGTTTGAATCAGTTTCTTCTCTGAGCCTCTCATTTCTTCATCTGCAAAATGGAGAAAACATGAAAGTTAAATAAGATTTTGCTTATATAGTATTGGGCCCAGCACCTGGCACCTAATAGGAGTTCACTCTATCGTGGCTGTATATCCCAGAGAAAGAGCCAGGGCTGGGAATGCAGTGTGCCCTCTAGGCTGGGGAGACAAGAATGTCAACAGCAGGTGCCCAGTAAATGTTTGTTGAATGAATACTGGAGTCAATGAAGAACGAATGGATAATACAGTTTGCATGTTGGGACTTGGTCCAGAACTGGACCAAGTGATAGAATCTGTGACTCAATTATGATAGAGGATAAAGTCCAAGGTTACTGAAGTGGCCCACCGGGCCCCACCTGCTCCAGCCCCTGCTCATCTAATTCCTGGGCTTTTCCTAATCCCAGCTCTGAAATACTCAAAGCTCCCGATACCTCCTGCTCTTGCATGTCTGCTCCTTGCATTTTTGATGCTCTTCATGCCCTGTCTTCCTGGCAAGTAATCTTTCAGTATTTAGCTTGAGTCATCTCCTCTAGAAGGTTTTTCTGACTTTTTCCTGCTCGGAGGAAAAGGAGGTCCATACAAATGAAGCCAGGTGTGTCATCCAGACCCAGAGCTGCAGGAAGCTGGACTTGTATTTTGTTTTCTCTTCAGAACTGGCCAGCAGGAAGAAAGTCCTTCATTATAGCAGCAATCATTAGCCCTTCAGTGAGTGTCCAGTTACCCACATTCCAATAAGCCAGTGTTGCTATTGTCCCCTGGTTTTACTTTAATTTCTCTGATGATTAGAGATGCAAAGCATCTGTGGATCTTCCTATGTGCATATCTTCTTTTGAGAAATCTATTCAAGTCTTGTCCATTTTTCAATTGGGTTATTTATCCTTTTATTATTGAGTTGTGAGAGTTCTTTATATATTCAGGATACAAGTCTTGTTAGGTATATGTGTAGGGAATATTTTCTCCCATTATCTGCCTTGCCTTTTCATTTTCTAAATGGTGTTTCTTAAAGAACAAAGATTTAAAATTTTTCATCAGTCTAGTTTATCAACTTTTTCTTTTGTTTCCTGCATTTTTAAATAAACTTTTGCCTGTCTTGAGGTATACTCTATTCTAGAAGTTTTATGGTTTAACTTTAAATTTAGGTTGATGATGCATTGTGAATTAATTTTTGGGTACAGTGTGAGATAAGGGTCAAGGTTCATCTTTTCCATACAGGTATCCAGTTATCCTAGCAACATGTGTTGAAGAGACTTCTTTTCCTTATTGGTTTGTCTTGGCACTTTAGGGAAAAATCAGTTGACCATATTAGTGTGGGTTTATTTGTGGGCTTTCTGTTTTTTCCACTGATCTATGTGTATTCGTCTATTCTTATAACAACACCATGCTATCTTGATGACTGTAGCTTTATAGAATGTCTTGAATCAGATAGTGTGAGCCCCCAACTTTGTACTTCATTTTCAATATTGTTTTAGCTATTCTAGGTCCTTAATATTTTCATATATATTTTAGAATTAACTAGTCAAGCTTTACCAAAAAACTAGCTAGAACTTTGATTGGGATGACATTAAATGTAGAGATTGACTTGGATAGAATTGACATCTTAACAATATTGAATCTTCCATCCATGAACATAGTATCTCTCCTCATTTATTTAGGTGTTGATTACTTTCTCTCAGAAGTGTTAATAGTTTTCAGTGTAAAGGTCTTACAAAACTTTAACTTTGTTCCTAAGAATTTTATGTTTTTTTGATGCTATTATATGTGAGATTGCTTTTTAAATTCTATTTCCCCATTAATTCCTCTAGTATGTAGAATTATAATTGTTTTTACATGTTGACCTTGTATCCTGTGACACTGCTAAATTAATTTATTCTTTCCATGTTTTTCTTTTTGGAGATTTCTTAGGAATTTCTATGTAAGTAATCATGTCATCTGAGAGTAAAGAGTTATGCTTCTTCTTCTATTTTCATGCCATCTTCTTTCCTTCCCTAATTGTACTAGCTGCGGGACCTCTAATATGTTGAATAGAAGTGGTGAGTATGGGCATCCTTATTTTGTTCCCAATCTTAGGAGAAAGCATTCAGTGTTTCACCGTTAAGCTTGATGTTAGCTGTAGTTTACCATTGATGTACTTTATTATATCGAGGAAATTATTTTCTGTTCCCAGTGTGCTGAGAATTTTTATCGTGAATTTTTTTCTGCATCAGTTGAGCTGATTATAAGCCTCTTCTTCATTCTTTGGATTTAGTGAATTATGCTGATTAATCTAGAACCTTACATTCTGAGGATAAACCTCACTTGGTCATGACGAATCATCCTTTTCATATATTGCTGGATTTGATTCATTAGTTTTTTTAAAAGAGTTGGTATCAAATTTGATACTTTAACCATAAATGTGAAATTGTAAAGAGTAAAAGAAGTTGGTTGTAAACCATAAAAAGTACTAAAAGATACTTAAAGTAATAAATAAACTAAGAAGTAGCATAAGCAGCCCTATCACCATTGTGTGTTAATTGCTAGAAACAGACAAACTAAAGTTAACAAGTTTCTTGAGAAATTAGCAAAAGAATCCCCCCCTCCGAAAAAAGTAAGAATAGGCAAAACAGAAAAAGACATTAGATAATGATGAAAGAAATGTGTATTAGTTTCCTGAGGCTGCCGTAACAAATTACCACAAACTTGGTGCTTAAAAAACAACGGAAGTTTATTCTCACAGCTGTGGAAGATTCTGGCATCAAGGTACTGGCTCTGGAGGCTTGTGGGGAGCATGCATTCTTTGCCTGTTCCAGCTTCTGGTGGCTGTTGGCATTCCATGACTTGTGGCTGTGTTGCTCCCGTCTCTGCCCCTGTGGTCATGTCATCTCCTCTCTGTGTCTCTCCTCATATGGATCCTTCTCACTGGATTTAGGGCCCACCAGGATAATCTCTTCAGCTCAAAATCTTTAATTTCATTACATCTGCAAAGACCCTTTTTCCAAATAAGATCACATTCCTGGTTCCAGAAATTTGAAATGGACATGTCTTTTCAGGAGCCACCATTCAACCTACTGCACAATGTAACTTCAAGATTTCCTGTATGAAACACTGACATTTGAAAACTGATAATGAAATGCACTGAATAGTAAATACTAAATAAGAGGACTAAATCAACCCATGATCCTTGATTTTGACCAGCTTAATATTCTTTAAAATGCTGCTCTGAGCACAAAATCAAAACTTATTAACTAAAACTAAAACCATCTCCTCCAACACAAATGGTTGTCATCTTTATAAATGGCTAAAATAAATAAGTTTTGGGTAACTGTTGAGGTAATGTGGGAATGTAGCCACTTGGCGAAGTAATTTGTGGCTAATTGGCTTTTGATGAATTGGTCATTTGACACATTGATTTTCGGCCAGCTGGCACTTGAGAATTGATGTTCGTCAAGTTGGACAGCCTCCCACATGGGCCTGGGGCTTAATGTCTGGGGCCAGGCTGTGAGGCCCACATGGGCGCCTGGCAGGCTGAGTGCTTGGTCAGGGATCCAGAGATCATCTTGGACCGGGAGGGGAGAATCCAGAAGACCTGGCCACTCCCCAGCCTTGGCCACCCGCTTCATCCTGAGAGCCTGCTCTGGGCAAGGCTCTGTGAGATTTGGGGCATACAAATCCTAACAGAATGAGAGTGACCTTTTATTACTGTATTATAAAACGCCTGTGAGCATTGTCTCATTTGCCCCTCGCCACTGCCGGTGCAACAGGTATGATCATTTGTATCTTACAGATAAGGGAGGTTCAGAGAGGTTGGGTTACCTGGCCAAGAACACATCAGTGGGTCAACGGCAGAGTTTGGATTCCAGACCAGGTAAGTTGTCTGTCTCTAAGGCCCATGCTGTTAATCACTGGGGCAAAATGGATTGGATGTAGTTCTTGTCCTCAAGCAGCTGCTGGTGCAGTCAGCTCCTTCATCAAGTATTTCTCAGGGCCTCCTTGCAGCCGACAGTGGAGCCCTTTCCTGTTTCTCCAGATGAGGAGGCTGAGGCCTGGACGAGGTGTGAGTTTTGTCAAAACAAAAGTCACCCGGTATCTGGGTCAGAGCGAAGATTGGAACCAGGCGGGGCCTCGTTCCTCCCCACCCGGCTGCCTCCACCTCCAGCCTGGCTCCTGGATTTCTGTCTTTGTGTTCTTGTCTCCGAAAGCGGGACAGACCCCAGCGGCCTCCTGCCTTCCATCCCCCAGCCCTCCTTGTTTATGTCCATGTTAATGGACCTTTGCAGGCTGGCCCAGCTGCCGAGCGCGAGCCAGCGAGCCACCTGGAGCTGCGTCTGCCACAGAATGTTTACGGTGCATGGAGCCGAACCGAAACAACATCCATCTTGTTGACTGGTCCCAAACACTGCACTCATTCACGGCCTGTCCGCTGACATGGTCCCCGTGCTTGGCAGTGAGCTGCCGCGGCTCACCAGGCAAAACCTGGCAGTGCGATGGTGAGAAGAAAGCAGGAGGGCTTTGGGGAAATCACACCCTGAGCCCCAGGAGGCCCTCTGGCCCGTTTTCTATTCTCCCCATCCTTTAACCAGATTCACCCGTCAGGATGGTACACTGTGACGTCAGGGTTGGTCTGAAGAAAAGATGCTGGGCACTGAGCTGGCATCAGGAATGCAGGTCAGTGCTAGCCACAGGCCTCGGTGAGGACGGATGAGATCATCTGTGTACACGCGAAGTGCCACGTTGTGGAGGCCAGCGACCCAGCACCCTGGAGATGGCCGGGGCTTTACCCTAGACAGACCTGGCTTGAATCCGGGCATGGCTCTCATCACCTCCCAGACTCAGTTTCCTTATCTCTCGATGATCCCTACCTGGCAGAGCTTATGGGAGAAGCTTTAAGATACACTCATAAACCAAGTTGTCCCGTGAATGTCCCATCTCTGCCAGAACACTAGGGAGAGTGTTACCCTCTCCAGCTGCCTTTAAGAGGTAGCAGTGAGGTGCCATGGAGTGAATGCCTGTTGGAGACTCTGGAGAACTGGGTCTGATCCTGACTTGGCCACTGGCTGTATAAATGTGGACAAACCCCTTGCTCTCTGTGGGTCTCAGTATCCCTTTTCTGTAAAATAGGAGGCTGAGATTAGATTATCTTTCAGGGCCATTTTAGCCCTGACATCTTATAATAGAGTAACTGAGGGATGCTCCTCAGGGAGTGTGCACTTCCTTCCCCCTAGGAATGGCCTCTCTGGGCCTCTGGGCAACCCTGTGGGTGGGGTGTAGGATGATCACTGCAGCCCTGGCTGAGGACTGTAGTCTGGAATCACCAGCCCTGTGATTGAATCCTAGGTCCGTTTCTTTCTAAGTGTGTTACTCAGGAGAAGTCATTTTGCCTTCCTGGGCCTCAGTTTCCTCATCTGTAAAATAGGCTAATAGATCTGTCTAGCAAGACTGCAGAGAGGCTTGGATGAAACATTTAGCTCTGCCCTCCAAGGTATGGACACACCACTTACATCGTATGGTAAGGGCTATGGGGGAGTGATTCCCAGAGTGCCTGGGAGCAGCCAACCACGTGGGGAGAGGGTGGCAGAATCAGGGAAGGCTTCATGGAGGCAGTGGTCATGCTAGAGGAAGGATAACAGGAGGCAGGTATGCTCCTTCATCCTTGTAGAGGGAAGAGGATTGTGGACTTCAGTTCTGGCACTGATCTACCCCAGAGTCTTTTTCTGTTTAAGGGTTCATGTCACTCATGAGACTATGGGCTCCTGAGGGAAGCACCAGTGTCTGGCTCACCTCTGTGTCCCAGTGCCCAGGCCTGGCACACATAGGAGCTCAGAGTCGGTGGGTGGATGGGTGCTGACTTCAGCCCATTGCAGAGAAAACTGTGGGAAGTGGCAGGCCTGTCAGGTAGTGAGGAGTCCCGAATGCTAGGGCTGGCGGGAGGGAGAAGTCAGGGTCTTGTTCAAGACCGGCCCCCGCTCTGGGTCATGAGGCCTCTTGACAGGGCATTCATGATGGTTCTTTGGGGTGAGAAGAGAACAGGAACGTTTAGAGACACCTCCAGTCCACTCCCCTTGTTTTACAGCAAAGGAAACTGAGACCCAGGAGCTGGGGGCTGCCCAAGACATGTAGTGAGTCCTCTGGGAAGCCCAGAATACTGGGCTCAGCTTCCCTGTCCAGGGGCCCTTTCCCCGGACTCTTAGCCTGAAGTGTGAAAAAGGGGCTTGGGGGGCTTCCCTGGTGGTGCAGTGGTTGAGAGTCCACCTGCCGATGCAGGGGACGCGGGTTCGTGCCCCGGTCTGGGAGGATCCCACATGCCGCAGAGCGGCTGGGCCCATGAGCCATGGCCGCTGAGCCTGCACGTCCAGAGCCTGTGCTCTGCAATGGGAGAGGCCATAGCAGTGAGAGGCCCACGTACCAAAAAAAAAAGGGTGGGGGGGCTTGGGACTGAACTCGAGGGCTACTGCACCAAACACACGAGCACTGATTCATTTATTTTGGATTGAGAACCCAGCTCCCTCCTCATGGAGTGAATTGTGACCTCGTGGACCTTTCTTCTCTGTGACATGTGTTGATGGTATGTGCCTGAATAGGCTGCCCCATCAGCTGTATCTTCCTAGACTCCCTCCCTTGCAGTCTCAGAAGTCGGGGCAGTGTGGTCCTGTGTGGGCTGGGCAGTCCAGAGTAGAGCCCAGGCTGGGCCAGGGGTGGACCTGCAGTCTCCCCGCTCCTCACCGAGGCCTGCTCCTGTTTGGAATGAAAACACTTCTAGGTGCTGCTTCAAGTTCCCTCAATCATGTTTTTGGAAATGTTCCTTATGTTTCCATCCCCCACCTTTCCAGGGAAATCAGTGAGTTTCAGCCAGTAAAGCTGTAATGGCTGGAGTGGAGTCTGCAGCCTGACCGGCACCCCCTTCCCCTCCCTGCCCCGACTAGGGGCCTGTGTCTTTGAGAAAAGGCTTCTGTCCGTCTTGTGTTTCTAGGTCTCTCTTTCCTGGTAGCAGAGGTTCGAGTGTCATTCAAGACCTTGCTCAGCTCTCGCCTGATGTATTCTTTGCATTTGTCCTTCACTGTCATTTAATGCACTTATACATGGGCCACACACACAGTGCAAGGGGAGCTGTGACGGGGGCCACATGGGGCTGGCGTAGCACAGAGGGAGTAGTGAAGGCTGCTCCACAGGGAGATGGCAAGGGCAAGGGCAGCACTTACAGGGCAGGTCTGGGGGGCTGTGAGCAGCCGGGTGCAGCTCTAGGCTGGTGGTGTTGGGAACCTGCAGGAAGGGGACTGGACAGTGGGAACAAATAGAAGGTACAGGGTTTTGTTTGCCTGGCTTAGGCATTCAGAGGATATCTTGTGGGTAGTGGGAGCCATGGAGGGTTAGGAACAGGGGGAAAACTGGACAGATTTTTGTGCTTTGGAAAGATCACCTTGGCCACAGTGGAGTGACTATGTCACGTCTAGGTGAAAGGTGGTGGCGGTTTGAACTGAGGCAAAGATGGTGAGGACGGTGAGGGAGGGATGGATTGAGAGCTGGCAAGTGGCGGGCATGGGGGCTGAAGGTGAGGAGAGAGCTGGGTCAGGGGGCACAGCAGGAAAAAGGGAAGGTATAGGGTGGGGCGAAAGGGAGTGGGGAGGTGAGCTTGGTCCCAAAGTCTCAAGCCTCAGACTCTGCTCCCAGGCCTGGGAGACTCACCTGCCCGAGGCCCTCTGTCTGGCTTGCCTCTCCCAGGGCTTCCAGAGTCAGCCTGGCACACCCACACCTCCTGTCCCTGGCACGGGGCCTGGGCTGCCCACTCGCCTTCTCTGGGGAGCCCGCATGGGAACCGTGTGCCTGCCTTCCTGGGGGTCCTTATGGGCCCAGGGCTCTCTGTGTGTCACTGAATCCAGAAACAGGTCCTGGGAGTCAAAGACATCATACCAGGCCCATCCTCGGAGTTTCTCAGGGCTGCAGAGTCAGACACACCTGGCTGAATCCCAATCCCCCCAAGCTCACCTCACTATGTGACTTTGGAGGACACCTCCCTTTCCCCATCTGGAAAACGAGGAGTTGGCCTGGTCAGTGGTTCTCAGCACTTTCTTCTAACAGGACCCTTTTGTACTGCCTCCTTTACACTCTTGAAATGAAATTGGTAGATAATGGAACCCGTCGGCACCATAGTTCTTAAAAATTCCATATAATATTTCAACTGTATTATAGAGAAGAAATGAAAGGGAAGCAACCCTTAAGTCATGTGTGCTTCCCCATATAAGCGCCTAGAGAAGTTGCCAGTTGCTCACACCTGTGCCCGGCATCACTGACCAAACCTGCCAGCTACAGACGCATAGACGTCACAAACGGAGGGACTGAGGGTGACCTCATTTTCTGAAATGGTGAACAACTGGTCAAGTTCCAAACAAAACACAGTACCATTTTTCCTCCATGTACATCGTACGTAGTTCCATTCCTGGAAAATTCAGTGTATGTTAAAACCATAAAAAAAATACTTTGTGTTTATGTGTAAAATGGGGCTATGTTCTAGACTTAGATGACCAGGTTGCTTGCTTACAGATATTTTGAATATCTGGCAACATATTCAGAAGTTAGTGTAGGGCTTCCCTGGTGGCGCAGTGGTTGAGAGTCCGCCTGCCGATGCAGGAGACACGGGTTCGTGCCCCGGTCTGGGAGGATCCCACATGCCGCGGAGCGGCTGGGCCTGTGAGCCATGGCCGCTGGGGCTGCGCGGCCGGAGCCTGTGCTCCGCAACGGGAGAGACCACAGAAGTGAGAGGCCCGCGTACAGCAGAAAAAAAAGTTAGTGTAGGGCTGACCCACCCTGGGCAGTGAGTTGGCCATCCCTGGCTCTTCCCCACTAAAAGACAGTGACTCCCAGTCATTGTGACGCCAGATATCCTCCCAGGGATTTTCAGTGTGCCCTCTGGGGTGGAACTTCCACTCTGGGGAATCCCTATTGCAATGATGGCTGAGGGAGGGCGCCTTGTGCCCTGGTGAGTAAGGGTGCAGACTAGAGCCCTGGCTGTGGGTCCTCAAGGAGGGCAGAGGAGGAGAGCAGAAAGCCCTATGGGATATGGCTGATCAGGGAGGGCTTCCTGGAGGACGGGCCCTGGGAACTGAGTGATTTCAGCTCTGGGGCCCAGGAGAGGGGATTTTTCATAAGCCAAATCAACGTCTATGACTTCCTCAGTAAGCTTTGCCAGCTTTTCTGGCCACACTGTGGAACAAATAAATGATCTTTTCCAAGAGTCAAGAAACTCTGAGCCTCTCTGAGGTACAAGGAACCACTCTCACTGCCTGCTCCATGCTGCATCTCTGGATGTACCCTTTTCTGAACGTTGGAACATCTTCCTTGGGATGGTGGTATTTTTTCAGTCATAACAACTGATCCTTCCCCAAGGACCCGAGATGGAGGGAGGGGATTTTAAGGTGCTGGCATCTTGTGTGCCCAGACCTGCCTGCAGCTGCCTGGAGCTGGGCATTTCTCCTCATTGCCTGTATGTCTTCCTTCTTGCTTTATAGATATTTTTAGCAGTTTGAGGGGATGTTTCATCGGTTAGGGGGAAAAAAACTGACATGGGCATAGGAGTTAACTAATTAGCTTGATTTAAGGGGAGGGAGTTAAAAAAAAGGCCAAACATGAAATGTTAAATATATGCCTGACATAAATATTTATGGTCCTGTATTTACTGAAAAAACACAGATGGGATATGTTTGTCTTTGAGAAGTTTTTATAGATTTTAACAGCCATTTCCTCTGGATTTCTTGTCATCCCATTACTCTCTTGTTTTCGTCTTGGACAAAAACAAAGGGGTTTTGGTGACCATAACTATTGCCCCCTGATGATTTAGGCCAGGCAGGGACTAATGTGGGGCTCAGGGCACCCTAGGAAGTAGCAGCCTTTCCGATCCAAGAATCATGGGTTTTTACACCCTTGGAATCAGATAATTTCCTTATGTCTGACCCATAACATCATAGACTCTTAGAACCATAGTAATTTAAATGCTTAGCTTTATAAAATTACATCATCTCAGAATGAGAGAGTCATGGAATTTTAGAATCCCAGATGCATGGAAATCTCTAATCTTAAATTTTGGAACCGTGATGGCTCAGTATGATGAAATGTAGAATCTGAGAATTTTAAGGGCTATCAGAGTTTATTTACTAGACCTCGCTTCCCTTACCCCTGGGAAATACATAAATATGCTGAATATGTACAGTGCTTTGTTCTGGCAGCCCTGGGGCCCCTGCTTTGTGTTGCTCCCTCCTCACTCACTCAGTCAACCTGGAATCTGGGGTGTGTGTGTGTGTGTGTGTGTGTGTGTGTGTGTGTGTGTGTGTGTATCTTCCTGGGCACTCCAGCAGTCATTTACACCTAGTGTAGGTGCAGCCTTTCCGGGGAAGGATCTGAGAGGAGGGGGAGGAGAGGGGGGAGGAGGGAGACTGTGAGATTGCAGTAGGAACAGAGAGAGGACAGAGTTTGTGGCAGAACAGCCTGAGGAGGGGAAGCCCTGGGTCCCGAAGACTCACTGAGCTGTGCATCTCTCCTGTTCACCGTCTTATCTCATGTGAAGGTGCCTGTCTCCTTAGGGCTGTCCTCTTCTGTGAGCCTTCAAGAGGAAGGGTACCCAGGGGTCCTCTGGTCCAGTGTGGGGAGTACCCACACTCCCCCTGCCTGGAATTGCTGGTGATGGGCTGGGAAGGACGGGGCCTGTTCACAGATCCATGTGCTGGACGATGGTCCATGCCGAGTTAGGGGCAGCAGTCTATCCCAGCTCTATCTTTGGTCTATTCTCAAGGACGGATTTGGGCACATTTTTTTAAATTATTGAAACAATATGAAATATTTTGAAATATGTAATACAGAGATTTTAAAATCTTTTAAAATTTATGTACAGTAAAAATCACTAAAACAGCGTGTGTATGAACAGTTCTGTGAGTTTTGATAAATGCAGTCATGTTATCACCATTACAATCAGGAATCAGAATAATGCACTCAATCCAAAAGGAATGGAGGTTTTAGGAAGCACTCTGATAATAAAGCCACCACTCTCCGCACAGGTACTGTTTTTCTTCTTTTTTCAACACAAACTCAGACATCCTTCCACACCATAAGTCAAGTCTGGTCTCTCACCCTTCCACGGCTTTCTGCTACGTTGGTACAAAACCCAGAGCTTCGGGAATTCCCTGGCGGTCCAATGGTTAGGACTCTGTGCTTCCATGCAGGGGACACAGGTTTGATCCCTGGTTGGGGAACTAAGATTCCGCATGCCGCGCGTGGCATGGCCAAAACAAACAAAAACAAAACAAAACAAACAACAACAACAACAAGAAGCATAGTAAAAAAGAAGAACCTGAAGCCTCACCAGGATTCTCAAGACCCTGCTGGTCAGACCCAGCTGGGTCTCATCACCTGCCTCTCTCATCCTTGCTTACTAGGCTCCAGCCACACCTGGCCTTCTTGTGTTCCTACCCTGGAGAACACTCCTACCTCGGGGTCTTTGTACTTGCTGCTCCCTCTGTGTGAAAGTTCTTTTGCCAGGTGTCCACATGGCTCCCTTCTTCCCTTCACTAGGGCATTTGTGTAGATGTCCACCCCTCGGAGAGACCTGCCCCGACTGTCCCCATCTCTCTGCACTTTCTAGCTTCTTACCTTTAATTTAATTCACATTTATCCCTACTTCATATTATAGTATATATTTATGTGTTTACTTTTGAAATTGTCTTCTCTCTGATCAGAATGTCAACACCGTGAGAATAGAGATTTTTCTTCTTGTTCATCATTGCATTCCTGTGCCTGGTGCCTGGTGCCTGGTCCTTGCCCAAAGTAGGTATTCAGTAGACATACGTTAAATGAATGAATGAGTGATTAATGGTTTTTTAAATTTATTTTATTATATTTTATTTTTGGCTGTGTTGGGTCTTTGTTGATGTGTGCAGGCTTTCTCTAGTTGTGGCGAGCAGGGTCTACTCTTTGTTGTGGTGCGTGGGCTTCTCATTGTAGTGACTTCTCTTGTTGCGGAGCATGGGCTGTAGGTGTGCGGGCTTCAGTAGTTGTGGCGCGTGGGCTCAGTAGTTGTGGCACATGGGCTTAGTTGCTCCGTGGCATGTGAGATCTTCCCAGACCAGGGATCGAAACTGTGTCTGTGTTGGCAGGCAGATTCTTAACCACTGAGCCACCAGGGAAGTCCATGATTAATATTTGATGTATTGATTTTCCATTTTTTTTCTATTCAAGTTAGTTTTATGCATGTGGAATTTTGAATCTTCTTTTTATTTAATTCTTATAAATATTTTCCCTTGTAATTAAAACCTTTAGTAAAACCTTTAGTAAATCCAATAAAACTCATGATAAGATACCTTGTGATAAGATGTCTTCATATAAAACATGGCAGTAGCTCCTGTCCCCTGTCCAGCCTCTGCACAAAAGAGTTCTTCTTTTCTCTGGAGGTTGCAGGGAATTATGGGTTAGGAAGTGACTGCATCATAACCATTTGAGATTTTCTTAGTTCCTTGTGTAGTGTGTACTTTGTGATAAGTGGGCTGTTTCTGACATATCTAATAAATGAAAACATCTTTTTCCCATATATTAACTGGAAAAAACACCAAAATACCATTTTAAACTCTGCATTTTAAAGGAATTGAAGATTTTGGACCACAGTTAATTGCATTATGATGGAATTCTACTACATTTAATGGCTACATAAAATTTCTGCTGAGTAACTTTATGTAATCATTTTTCTGTTATTCGATATACAGACTATCTCCTATTCTTTTCTATTATAAATCACCCTGAACTGTTAAAGTAACAGATTTTTTAAAAAATGAGAATACCTAGAGTGGTGAGAGTGCAAGGAAACGGGCTTTCCTGCACTGCTGATGGTATAAATTGATATATTCCTTTTGGAGAGCAGTTTGAATAGCAAGTAGCAAAATTCTTTAAAATTTTGCATGTCCTTTGACTCAGCCATCCATCTCACATCTAGGAATTTATTCTAAGGCTATAAATATGGGTGGACATGAAGACAGGTCTGTAAGGACATTCATTACATGACAGTTTCTGGTTTTAATCTTTTTAAACAATATAAATCCTAACTATGGAGAATGGATTAAATAAAGTATGTACAAGCATATTATTGAATACTATGCAGTTATTAAAATTATATGTTGGAAGGGGCTTCTTGCATCTGTTTATAGCAAATAAGCTTATATCAGACTAACCTTCCCTCTGAATAAAATATAAAACCCAACTGTTTGAAAGCATCATGAACTACCAAGGCAACCAGGACTTGTGGCACCAACACCCTGAAGAGAAGGGAAAATACACTGACATGAATCTGACACTCTGCACAGCTTCTTCCTTTCAGGCATTTGCCAGATTGCAAGTTGTATAGGACCAAGAATTGGAGAAATGAACAGAGCTTTCTGCAGCCTTACTATGCTGGAGATACAAAAACTGGAGTTTAGGGCCACCAAAATAGGCAAATTTTGAGGGGCCAAGGTTCCATGGAGACAGGAAGCGCCGAAAAGTGAGCTGAACATTAAGTGTTGCGTTTCCTTCCAAAATATTTGTTGATTCTTAAGTGGCATAGGCTATACGGCTGAGAAATCAACAGTGTGGCAGTTAAGAGGTTGAGGAACTAAGTGAAGCTTTCAACAGCCTCAAGTTCTGGGAACTTATATTGAAGTTCAGTGTCAACCAGGGAGGAGTCCGGGCCTCCCAAGCTTTCACCTGGGGACCCTGAAGGGCAGCATCCTAGGAGAAAGGATGAACCAGAAAGAGAGCAACCTTTACAAAGCCTAAAACTGAAATCCTAGAGTGGATAAAGATCATCTTCCCCTCTTTTAACTGCCTTTGAGAAGCAAAAGAAAATTCTCTCTGGAGGAAGATATCATCTGGAGCCTGTACAGACTTCATACACAATGTTGGGCATTCAGTCAGAAAGTACCAGGGATACGAGGAGGCAGGACCAATGGGGGGGGGAACATACAAAAACAGACTCACAGGTGGTCCACGTGTTGGATTTATCGGGTACAAGATTTAAAATAACTGTGATTAATGTGTTCAAGAAAATAGATTACCAAATGGAAAATTTCAATGGATATCTGAAAGCTATAAAAATTAATCAAATGGAAAATTTTAAACTAAAAAATAGAAAAATTTAAGAACTCAAAAGATGGATTTAATAGATTTTTAAAAAATTTTTATTGGAGCATAGTTGATTTACAACATTGTGCTAGTCTTAGGTGTACAGCAAAGTGAATCAGTTATACATATACATATATCCACTCTTTTTCAGATTCTTTTCCCATATAGGTCATTACAGAGTATTGAGTAGAGTTCCCTGTGCTATACAGTAGGTCCTTATTAGTTATCTATTTTATATGCAGTAGTGTATATATGTCAACCCCAATCTCCCAATTTATCCCTCCCCCTTTCCCCCTGGTAACCATAAGATTGTTTTCGACATCTGTGACTCTATTTCTGCTTTGTAATTAAGTTCATTTGTACCATTTTAAAAAGATTCCACATATAAGCAATATCATATATTTGTCCTTCTCTGTCTGACTTACTTCACTCAGTATGACAGTCTCTAAGTCCATCCATGTTGCTGCAAATGGCATTATTTCATTCGTTTTTTTTTTTTGCGGTACGCGGGCCTCTCACTGCCATGGCCTCTCCCGTTGCGGAGCACAGGCTCTGGACGCGCAGACTCAGCGACCATGGCTCACGGGCCCAGCCGCTCCGCGGCATGTGGGATCTTCCCGGACCGGGGCACGAACCCGTGTCCCCTGCATCGGCAGGCGGACTCTCAACCACTGTGCCACCAGGGAAGCCCTCATTCCTTTTTATGGCCAAGTAATACTCCATTGTCTATGTGTACCATGTCTTCTTTACTAATTCCTCTGTTGATGGACATTTAGGTTGTTTCCATGTCCTGGATATTGTAAATAGTACGGCAATGAATATTGGGGTGCATGTATCCTTGTGAATTAGGGTTTTTTCAGCGTACATGCCCAGGGGTGGGATTGCTGGATCATATGGTAGCTCTTTTTTTAGTTTTTTAAGGAACCTCCATACTGTTCTCCATAGTGGCTGTACCAATTTACAGTCCCACAAAGAGTGTAGAAGGGTTCCCTTTTCTCCACACCCTCTCCAGCATTTATTGTTTGTTTTTTGATGATCACCATTCTGACTGGTGTGAGGTGATACCTCATTGTAGTTTTGATTTGCATTTCCCTAAAAATTAGTGATGTTGAACATCTTTTCATGTGCTTTTTAGCCATCTGTATGTCTTCTTTGCAGAAATGTCTTTTTTTTTTTTTTGCGGTACGTGGGCCTCTCACTGTTGTGGCCTCCCCCGTTGCAGAGCACAGGCTCCGGATGCGCAGGCTCAGCGGCCACGGCTCACGGGCCCAGCTGCTCCGTGGCATATGGGATCCTCCCGGACTGGGGCACGAACCCCTGTCCCCTGCATCGGCAGGTGGACTCTCAACCACTGCGCCACCAGGGAAGCCCCAGAAATGTCTATTTTTAAAAAAATTAATTAATTTATTTATTTTTGGCTACATTGGGTCTTCGTTGCTGCATGCAGGCTTTCTCTAGTTGTGACGAGCGGGGGCTACTCCTCATTGTGGTGCACGGGCTTCTCATTGCAGTGGCTTCTCTGGTTGTGGAGCACAGGCTCTAGGTGCGCAGGCTTCAGTAGTTGTGTCTCGCAGGCTCTAGAGTGCAAGCTCAGTAGTTGTGGTGCACGGGCTGAGTTGCTTCACGGCATGTGGGATCTTCCTGGACCAGGGCTCGAACCTGTGCCCCCTGCATTGGCAGGCGGATTCTTAACCACCACACCACCAGGGAAGTCCTGAGAAATGTTTATTTGGATCTGCCCATTTTTTTGATTGGGTTGTTTGTTTTTGTTATTGAGCTGCATTAGCTGTTTGTGTATTTTGGAAATGAATCCCTTGTCAGTTGCTTCATTTGCAAATATTTTCTCCCATTCTATGGGTTGTCTTTTTGCTTTGTTTATGGTTTCCTTTGCTGTGCAAAAGCTTTTAAATTTAATTAAGTCCTATTTGTTTATTTTTATTTTATTTTCATTACTCTAAGAGGTGGATCAAAAAAGATTTTGCTTCGATTTATGTCAGAGAGTGTTCTGCCTGTGCTTTCCTCTAAGAATTTAATAGTATCTGGCCTTACATTTAGATCTTTAATCCATTTTGAGTTTATTTTTGTGTATGGTATTAGGAAGTGTTCCAGTTTCATTCTTTTACATGTAGCTGTCTAGTTTTCCCAGCACCACTTATTGAAGAGTCTGTCTTTTCTCCATTGTGTATTCTTGCCTCCTTTGTCATAGATTAAACTATGGATGTGTGGGTTTATCTCTGGACTTTCCATCCTATTCCACTGAACTATATTTCTGTTTTTATGCTAACACCATACTGTTTTGATTACTGTAGCTTTGTAGTATAGTCCGAAGCCAAGGAGCCTGATTCCTCCTGCTCCATTTTTCTTTCTCAAGATTTCTTTGGCTATTCGGTATCTTTTGTGTTTCCATACAAATTGTAAAATTTTTTGTTCTAATTCTGTGAAAAATGCCATTGGTAATTTGATAGGGATTGCATTGAATCTGTAGATTGCTTTGGGTAGTTTAGTCATTTTCACAATATTGATTTGTCCATTCCAAGAACATGGTATATCTCTCCATCTGTTTATGTCATCTTTGATTATCTTATAGTTTTCTGGGTACAGGTGTTTTGCCTCCCCAGGTAGGTTTATTCCTAGGTATTTTATTCTTTTGGATGCAATGGTAAATGGGATTACTTCCTTAATGTCTCTTTCTGATCTTTTGTTGCTAGTGTATAGGAATGCAAGCGATTTCTTTGTATTAATTTTGTATCCTGAAAATTTACCTAATTCACTGATGAGCTCCAGTAGTTTTCTGGTAGCATCTTCAGGATTTTCTATGTATAGTATCATGTCATCTGCAAACAGTGACAGTTTTACTTCTTATTTTCCAATTTAGATTCCTTTTATTTCTTTTTCTTCTCCGATTGCCATGGCTAGGACTTCCAAAACTATGTTGAATAAAAGTGGTGAGAGTGTACATCCTGATGTACACTCTTGTTCCTGATCTTAGAGGAAATGCTTTCAGTTTTCCACCATCAAGAATGTTTCTGTGGGTTTGTTGTATATGGCCCTTATTATGTTGAGGTAGGTCCCTCTATACCCACTTCTTTCTTATTGCAGTGGCTTCTCTTGTTGTGGAGCACAGGCTCTAGGCGCACGGGCTTCAGTAGTTTGTGGCTTGCAGGCTCAGCAGTTGTGGCTTACAGGCTCTAGAGCACAGGCTCAGTTGTGGCACACGGGCTTCGTTGCTCCACGGCATGTGGGATCCTCCCGGACCAGGGCTCGAACCCGTCACCCCTGCATTGGCAGGCGGATTCTCAACCACTGTGCCACTAGGGAAGCCCCTGGAGAGTTTTTATAATAGGGACTTAATAGATTAGATACAGTTAAAGAGAAGATTGATAAATTGGAAAATAAGTTAGTAGACAATATCTAGACAGAAGCATGAAAGTTAAAAAAAAGATGAAAAATTCAGAAAAGAGCATAAGAGAGATATAGAACATGGTGAAAAGGTCTAACATACATTGTTGCCCCAGAAAGATAGATAACGCGCAAAAGTAATGTCTGAAGTGATGATGGCTAGTAATTTTTCAAAACAGACAATTTTGCATGTAGGGGAGTGGAGGCTGCTCTTTCCTTAGTGTCAGAGAATTTCCAGGCCTCTGTCTAATTAACCCAACTTGCATTACATGCCTATCTCTGAGCCTGTCACTGTGGCACTGTGGCTGGGGAGATGAGACCATGCTGATGGTCTAACCTACCCTGGAAAATGAACAAGAACAACAGTGAAAGCAGACATTTACATAGTGCCTACTGTGTGCCAGGTGTACTGTTCTATGTACTTTACATTTGGTATATAAACCCATTTTAACTTCATAAACTGTGGCACAGAGAAGTTAAGTCAATTGACTTAGACAAGGCCACAGCTGGTAAATGGCAAAACCAGGATTCAAACCTAGTCAGTTATGCCCCAGAATCTGCATTCTTATCTGCTGTGCTATACTGTCTCTTTTTCTCAAGCCCCATAGATAGATATGGAAATACAGGACCCTATTAAGGCGAGGAAAGGAGGGAATGAATATTAGGTGTTATGGACTGGATGTTTGTGTCCCTCCCCACATTGAAGCCCTAACCTATGTTGAAGCCCTAACCTATAGTGTGGCTCTATTTGGAGATGGGGCCTCTAAGGAAGTAATGAAGGTTAAATGAGGTCATAATGGTGGAGCCCTGATCCAATAGGATTAATGTCCTTATAAGAAGAGATACAGCACATGTACGCTCTCCCTCTCCTCCCCACCACCTCCATGCATGCACTGGGAAAGGGCACATGAGGGACATAGTGAGAAGGTGGCTGTCTGCAAGCCAGGAAGAGAGCCCTCACCAGAAACCAAATCATCAGGAACCTTGATCATGGACTTCTAGTGTCCAGATCTGTGAGAAAATACATTTCTGTTGTTTAAACCACCCAGTCTGTGGCCTTGTATAATGTCAGTCCAAGCAGATGAATACAAGCAATCAGCTGCATTGACCCTAAATTTCTTAATGATGTGGAGCAATGTCTGGGTCACCACTGCCTTCCAAGTCTGAGAGAGCTGGACTTACATTTTGATTCCACCATTCAACAGATGCATGACCTTGGGCAAGTCACTTATTCTTCCTCTGGGAAATGGCATTAGTAATTCTGGCATGGAAAGAGCCTACTACTGTGCATGGCACATAATGGGCACTCTATAAACTTTAATATTCATGATATATTACTAAATGAAAAAAGCAGAATACAAGAAAATAAGTATATCATCCTTCTTTTTGTCAAAAAATTATATGGATGCTTAGGGAAATACCATAGAGGTTTATGTGTCATCATGTCTGCTGGGGCTCTCTGGTTTGTGGTCTTATACATGATGTCTGTTTTCTAATTGTTGCCTCAGTACATTTTCTAATTTTTTCTACAGCAAATGTGGGCTAATTTGATAGCAATAAAAGAGTCTGAGGGAAAACTTGGCCCACATATATGTTTATATACGTACCTGCATCTCCACGTGCAGCCAGCCTTGGGCTGCTC
Organism: Neophocaena asiaeorientalis asiaeorientalis; assembly: GCF_003031525.2. NCBI lineage: Eukaryota > Metazoa > Chordata > Mammalia > Artiodactyla > Phocoenidae > Neophocaena > Neophocaena asiaeorientalis. The sequence continues at coordinate 6,108,209 of NW_020172632.1, read as the reverse complement.
ACTTCCTGGCCCTGGATGGGACAGAGTTGCAGGCTCACTCTGGTTTCTCTGTGGCGCCTCCATGCTGCTCAGGTTTTAGTGAGCCTGAGGTGAGCCTGCTCAGGTTTTACTGGCCTGAGTCCCCCGTAAATCTAGCTTAGCTTTAAAGGGGAATTTATGGAGCTTTTTGTGACCTGGGGTAAGAGACGCCGGGCGCGTGAGGCCTCGAGCATCAGGCTCTATAGCTCCAGAGGCCCTGGCAAGGTTACAGGCCCCCTGATGGGACCTGGGACGCCCCAAGGCAGCTCTGCATTGAGCAGCCCATCTCGCTGGACTGTGGAGACTGGAGAAAAAGCTCAGACGTCCACCTTCCTGCTTCTCCTCTTTCAGAAGCCCCCACTTGCTGCTGATTGCCAGGCCTTTGGGTTTGCTGAGGAGGGAAGAGAGGGCATGATGAGGCAGCATGGAGGCGGGAGGGGCCCTGGAGTGTGGATGCAGCACAGGCTTGGCATCTGCTGAGTATCCTTAGAGAGCCGGCGCTCACCTCCCTGGGCCTGAGAATGGAGCCTGATGCTCCCTGCTGTTTGGGGTCTCTAGTGCCCCTCCTGCTCGAGCCTGGCCCTCCCACTACTCAGAGGGGAACGCTAAGGCTCAGAGAGGGGGCCTGCAGAGCCCAGGCTCATACTCAAGACCCGTTGGCCTGAGGCTGCCCTCTGTGGCCCCTGGGGCTCACTGCCTGGGGAAGTGGGCCACTGTTGCTGGAGAAACACCACCTCAGGGTGCTGTGACCATGTGTCTCCTGCCTGTCAAGAAGGCAGTAGAGGGACTTATACTGAAGTGCTGACTGCACCAGGCACCACACTGCTACATGTATTATCTCATTTACCCCTAACAGCCACCCCTTGGAGCTGAGATTCTTATCTCTGTTTTACAGATGAAGGAACTGAGGCTCAGAAGAGTAAGGTAGCTCATCTAGGGTGAAGCAGCCAGAAAGTTAATAGTGGAGCTAGGGCTTCAACCTAGGTGTGTGTGTGCAAAACCTTGTTCTGTTTCCCCAGGTCACGGTGTCTGATGTAGAGGAAGCACGAAAGTGAACTTTGGATAATCCTCCCAGCCACCCCGCCCCCTTCCCAGTGTTTCCAAGCACCTACTGTAGTTCTAACCGTGTGCGAGGAATGAGGGGAATATCCCCATTGGGGCCCAGGTGTTGAGAGAACCTGCTTGATGTGTGACTAGGACCAGCCTCTCCCCCATCTGGGTCCCTGTTTTCTCTTCTGTATGTGAAGTAAGTTGAACAAAATCATGTGTCAGAATGCACTGACATTCAGCCGCTCTGGAGCTCTAAGACCTTGTCCTGAAGGATTTCACAGACTCTAGATGAGGCGGGACCTTAACCGCACTTACAAGCGTCAATGTGGCCGTACAGAGTATTATAGTCCCCACCTTGTGGTGATGTTGTGGAGATTTAGAGATCAAACATGTCGAGTATTTGGGACTTCCCTGGTGGCGCAGTGGCAAGTTAAGACTCCGCCTGCCAAGGCAGGGGACACGGATTTGATCCCTGTTCTGGGAAGATCCCACATGCCACAGAGCAACTAAGCCCGTGCGACACAACTACTGAGCCTGCGCTCTAGAGCCCAGGAGCCACAACTACTGAGCCTGCGTGCCACAACTACTGAAGCCCGTGCGCCTAGAGCCTGTGCTCCACAACAAGAGAAGGCACCACAAAGAGAAGTCTGCGCACCGCAACAAAGAGTAGCCCCCGCTCACTACAGCTAGACAAAGCCCGCGCACAGCAACGAAGACCCAACACAGCAAGCAAGCAAGAAAGAAAGAAAGAGAAAGAAAGAGGGAGGGAGTGGGAGGGAGGGAGGGAGAGAGAAAGAGAGACAGGGAAGAAAGAAGGAAAGAAAGAAGGAAACCACATGTCAGATGCTGGGTTAGGTGCACCCTAACAGGCAACTATTCGCAGGGGCTGCTGTGTGCAGAGGTGGGGAAGCTTGGGGGAGGGCGGGAAAGACCAAGGAACATTCCAGAAGGAGATGCACTTCTGCTGAGCTCTGAGGGCCCAGAGAGATTTGGGAGGTGTCAGGCACCCTGACTGGAGGGCTGGGGTGTGTACAGCGCAGCAGCAAAGCACTATGGGAGTGGGAGGTAATGCCCAGATAGGGGGTGAGCCCAGGCTGTGGGGACCCCTGAGCCAGGCTGATAGCACCTCCATTTATCAGGTGCCACCAGGGGCTGGCCCTGCAGTCAGAGTCGACAGTGGTTTTCATGTCGTCAACACCCATAAAATGCTCCTTGTTTTACAGATGCAGGAAAGTCTTTCTAACTGCAAAGCCCACCTCTAACTGCTGCACTAGATTGGGGTCAGCATGTTACAGCCCAAGAGCCAGTGAGCTCTTTTTCTCAATAAAGTTTTATTAGAACACAGCCCAATCTTCTGTTTACATGCTGTCTATGGCTGCTTTTCATGTTACAACAACAGAGCTGAGTAGTTGTGGCAGAGAATGTATGGCCTGCAAAGCTTAAAATATGTGTTACTTTGCCTGTTACAGAGAAAGTTTGCTCTCTGAGCCCTACACTTGCCATGTGAGCTTGGGTAAATTGCTGGCCCCCTCTGAGCCTGTCTGGCCAATTTCTGACGGTTGTAGCAAAGCTTATAGGCGATGGCTATGAAATGTTTTGACTGTAAAGTGCAGTACCCTGTCACCAGCCTGGCACCTGGCGAGCACTAAAATTCTGCTTGTCCATGAATGAGGAGCACTCATCATGTAGGCCTTCCTAGATCCAGCCAATGGCTGCTTCTGGGACAGCAAGGAGGCGGCATCTGGGCCCGAGATGCTGAATGCATCATTGTCCCTCTCATGCAGACTTGGCAGTTTTCAGTGTAAATTAAAATTCCTGTGGGGAGTCACCTTATATGTGGTAATCACTTTATAGCCAAGTCATTACGGTAATTTGCAAAGCTCTGTGGTGTGTAACTGGAGCCATTTGCTTTGGATTTGCTGGCTGTGACCTCATTCAGGCTGCCCAGTTCTGCATTTGGTGACCCCTGAGACTTGGGGGCTTGTCCTCCTGAGCCTGGCCTCAGGGTCATCCAGACCTGACCTTCTTGGGGATAGAATACTTCTCATACAGGCCCTGCCTCCCAGCCCCATCCTGAATTCAAGGATAAAAAGAAGAAGTAATTATCATTATGATCATCATAACTTTTCGAGTGCTTGCTGTGAGGTAGGCACCATGCCAAATGCATTGTGTTTGTAATTTCACTTAATTGTCACCACAACCTTGTGAGGTAGGTGTTAGCACCATTTTACAAACAAGAAAACTGAGGCTTAAAGAGGAAACTAAACCGAACTCTTACCTAGCCCTGGGGGTGCCAGTCCAGGTTCTGCTATGGATTTGCTGTGTGATTAAAGCAGAGTCTTTCCCTCTCTGAGCCCCAGTTTCTTCATCTATTAATGAAATAGTCACTCAGTCCCAGCCCTGACATTCTAGGTTTTTTCTCATCAATCTGTAAAAATGAACAGAGGACCTTCTCATCCTCCAAGCCTCCAAAGAAGCTTGATGTATGTGGGGAGAGTCAGGTCCAGGGTCTGCTCGTGGCCCCCTGTGGCACAGAGGGAGGCATGGCTGCTGGGTGCCAGTCCCTTTTCAGGGCCCCCCCAGCCTGCCTCAGGGCAGCGGGGCTGACATGCCCCTCTCATTCCCCTGCCTTCCCAGAGAAAGACACCATCCCTTCTCCCTGGAGACAGAGAGTAAGCCAGGGTGAGTCCTGTGATGCCCTTGGGGACAGAGAGGCAAGATGTCAATGGGCAGGAAGGCAGTGGGAGGGCCCAGGGTTGAAGAGTGACTGTAGCCACATCTTTCCAGTGGTGACAGCATCGCTGGGACAAAGCCTCTGGTTTAATTTCCAGGCTTTGAGAAAGCAGGTGGCCTGGAGCAGAGTCCAGCATGGGTTTTGGGAGAGCTGGGTTTGGACTCAGCTATGCCAGCAATTGCCATGTGACCTTGGGTGGCCACTTGCCAGCTCTGGTGCTCATGTACTTCCCTCTGTGAGGCGGGGAGGGCAATGCTTTCATCAGGGTGCTGTGAGAGTCACATAAGACAAGGGCTTGAATGGGCTTGGATCCCCGAGCAGTGCCAAACTGTGACCCGAGGGACTCCTTCCTCCCTCCTTCCCAAAGCTGTGTGTTTATTTATTGTAGGAAAACTTCTTACTGTATCCAGTGGAAAAGAAGCCAATAGTCCCCAATTGTTTGTCTGGTAATGACTGTTTCTTCCCCCAGAGGTGATGAGTTTGCATCCCAACTGAACCCCTTACTCCCTGTTTGACCTTGGGTAATGCGCTAAATTTCTCTGAGCCTTCGTATGCTCATCTGAGATGGAGTGGTCTTACCACCTGGCAGAGTTGTTGCAAAGATTGAAGTTTAGCAGTCATTGTAATGGTTGCACTTTGACTTCCCCAAAGGCTCCCCAACATGATCTTATTGGAGTCAAAGTTGTGGATGCTTGTTTGGGGGTCCCCAGTCGTTCATCATTTGGCTGAGAGGCAGCAGGACAGGACTTGAGCTTTGAACTGTGAGAGATCTGAGTTTGAATTGTGGCCCCGCGTCTTACAGACTCCAGAGCCTGGTGGAAGGCACCTAATCTCTCCAAACTTCAACTTTTCTCATCTGGAAAGTGGCTGTAATGAGCCCACCTCACAGGGATGGACACTTAAAGGAATCAAATGTTCCTGTTGATCAAATAGGAAGGGCTGATGAATAGGGCTTGATATATGCTGGGCTCCCTGGCGCCTTTCTGGGTCCCCGCCTTCCATCTCTCCATACATCCTCCTGTGGGAAGGAGGGGTAGGTAACCCAGAGGTCCCCAACGGGCCTCGTGGGTCCTTGAAAGAAGCTTGGAACCATGTCCCTGACCCAAAGACGCTGGAAGAAAGACCCTGGCAGAACAGCCCCATGTGGTGATGAAGCTCTTTTTGCGCCAAATGCTATTAACGGTCATAAAATCATCCACAGTTTTCTCAGGCCCAGTCCCAGGGTTTGCCTCAATGGGACAATAAAATCACAAGCAGAAACAATTTGGAAAAGGCAGAGACCGCCTTGCAGAGGAGGAGTTAAATGAGCGGCAGCCGGCTCTCATTAACTCAGGCCATTCACATTTGTTACCAGGGATTTCTTTTTAATTAAAAAACAACCAAGTTATTAAAAAATAAGCTTGTGAGGGGCTGGCCAAGCAGCAGCCCAAACCAGCAGGAGTGAGCGTTCCTCACAGCAGGACATTGGCCCAGTGCTTGGCCTGGGAAGGGGACCAGAGGTCCACTTCTGAGGAAGTACTTGTCTGGAGACTTGTCACCTGCCCTGGGACCTTGAGAGCATGGCATTATCTGCAAACTGTAAAGTGCTCGGCAGGTGAATGCCTAGTGCCTGTTCGGAGCTTTGGGCACGTGGCGAGTAAGCACTGAGCGTCTGACCTTCTGTGAAGGGGCTGCCTGGGGGTGGGGTAAAGCTAGAATTAGGGTTGGGGGAGCCGGATCCTTGAGGATGAGGTTGGACTTCTGTCTTCCTAAGAGGTCACTTTTTATTACATAGTGATTAAGACATGGGTTTGGGTCTGATGGACCTGAGCCAGAGATCCAGCCCAGACTCTTACTAGCTGTGTGATCTTGGGTGAGTAGTTTAGCCTTCCTGAGCCTCTGCTCTCTTCTGTGTACAATGGGCATAATACTGATCTCTCCCTATGAGGGCTGCAGGAGGCCCCAGTGAGGCAGTGGAGTCAGGGCCTGCACATCCTGCTTAGCTTCAGGGCTGATCGTGTACTGGTGTCAGCTCTTTTCTCATCTTAATGGTTTATCTCGCTCAGTGTTGACAGTCCCTGGACAGTCCTTGGGCCTGTTAATAATGTTTTATTGCATCTGTCAGACACTTTATACTCTTCAAAGTGCTCTTTGACAATACGAGCACTTTCCACTCCAGGTGCACCACCTACTAGGCACCTGCACTTGGCTAGGGCTCTGCACCTCAGCTCTCAACACCTCACAGCATCTCTGGAGAACTGGTGTGGCTATCCCCATTTGACACAGGGGGACTCAGCCTCTGGAAGGGACCTGTCCGAGTCACAGACTTGGTTGGGGGCAGTAGGGGCTCCCACTGGGCCCATCAGGCCCCAAAGCCCTTTCCTCCTTAGCATAACCCTGCCAAGTGACTGGGCAGAAAGCCCGAGAAGATAGTCTTCGGATTAACCCTCCTCACACTATAGACGAGAAAACTGAGGCCCAGAGAGGGCAAGTGGCTTATAACAACCATGTCTAACATTTTTGTTATACTTTATATAGTTTTTAAGGGCTTTCAAGGGCTTTATATAGATTTCAAGACTAATTGAGGCACGTCTGCCTCAGTTTGTCTTCCTAAAAGTCCCAGGAGTGGGCCACGGCTGGGCATATGATAGTTAGGCTGTCAAAGAACCGTGGAGGACACAGAGGCGTGAATAACTGTATCCTGTGCTTCTATGGGGTAATGCAATTTGGAAAACAACGTGGATTCAGCTTCAGTGATAAGAAGAACACATGCTGTTTAGTGAGCACCTCCTCCTTGACCTGCAGATGTTAGTGATGCTTACCTGGCCTGCTGGGCAGCCAGCCCCAGCCATGGCCTTGCATCTTGTCAAATGAGTGCCAGGATCATAGCTTGTAAGCTCCAAGAGGCAGGAGTGTGTGTCTAGCTCACCATGTTTCCTGCACCCGGAGAGTGTCTGGTATGTTGTAAGTGCTCTGTGTTTGTGTAAAGATCAGTTACCCACTGGAGCTCAGCATCTGCATCTGAGAACTGGGGATTTTATTATTGATCCTGCTGGTGATTATGGGAATTAATAGGTGTCCCCAGTGCCTGGAATGCGGCAAGGGTTCAGTTAGTGTTTCTCAAGGGCACTCTGTCCCACCTGGTACCCCAGTGACTGCCCTCTGCAGGCCATCCTCACTCACTTTGTCTCCTTTTCCTGTCTCTCTCTGCATAGTGAACGGGAGCTACGGCCACTGCACTCCGGGCTCGGAGAAGAGTCTACTGGACCTGGACCTTGCTGAAGGCCCTGGCCCCCCCTGCCGCCAGGGCCTGTTTCTCCCTGCAGGAAGCCCACCACCCCGGGGCCACCCCTCAGCCTGTGAGAGGCTGCTGCATTTCCCCCACCCCAGCAGGTATGTGCTCCGACCCCACGCATCAGCTGCCTTCTGTGGACGGTAGCCGGAAGCTGCAGATCTAGGGCCTCCAGACCTCACCTGGTCTGCCTGGCTCGTGGGACACACAGGGAAACTGAGGCACAGGAGGACCAGAGACCAGCCGGAGCCCAGTAGCACATGGATGGCCGCTTGGTCTAGGCTCTGGCCCCATTGCAAGGCCCCATGAGAGACAGGAGTGGCTTTATTGAGGTGTGTTTCCCTGTTGCAGAAGCTGAGCTGACTTTACAGAGAATCAGTCATTTCAGAAGAAGAAAAAGATTCAGAGGATGGGGGGAGAGGTTGGGGAGGGAAGACCCAGCTCAGGGTTCACGCTTGCTGTAGTGAGGAACCCTGGACTGCTCCGGGAGCTGAGAGGGATTCCTCCACCCAGGCGTCTCCTGCCCCAGGAAGCCATCACCCCATAGAACTCTGCCAGGTAACCATCATTCAGTGCTGGTGCATGTTCACCTCTGGACAGATGTTCTGCCAGATTGCATATGGGGCTGAACTCTGCCTCCTGCGGCTTCTCCCAGGATCCAAGCCATGCCTCTGTGCCCTCTGGTTTGCGGACAGGCAGAGGCCAACCACAGACAAGCCTCTGCATCCACCTGCTCAGCCCTAGGGCCCTGAGCCAGTGCCTGGGGCTGCTGGCCTGGGGCCTGTCTCACAGATCACAGAGTCTAAAAACTGGCCCAGTTGCCTGTTTGCAATTGGTTCCTTCACCAGTCATTCATCAGGGGTGGGTGCCTTGGTGAAGGAAGCAGAGATCTCCCCGACAGAGTTTACTTTCCAGTGGGAGCTCCATGGTGGGAGATATTACTAATTAATTAGCAGGATGCTACATGGAACCATTTTTCTTTGAGGATGTAGATTCCCTGTGGCTTTCTTTGGTCTTAGTGAGACTTCTGATTTACAGGAGTGTGTTAGTCTGCTTGGGCTTTGCCATAACAAAACACCTCAGGTTGGGTGGCTTAAACGACATGTATTTCCTCACAGTTAGGGAAGTTGGAAGTCCAAGATCAAGGTGTCTGCAGGTTTGGTTTCTCCTGAGAGCTCTCTCCTTGGCTTGCAGATGGCCACCTTCTCACTTGCTGTGTCCTCACATGGTCTTTTCTCGGTGTGCACACCCCTGGTGTCTTTTCTTCTTCCAAGGACTCCAGTCTGGTTGGATCAGGGCCCACCCTATGACCTCATTTAACCTTAATTACCTCCCTGAAGGCCCTACCTCCAAATCCAGTCACAAAGGGGTTTAGGGCTTCAACCTGTGAATTTTAGGGGGACACAATCAAGTACATGAAGAGGAGTTCAGCAAGCATCGTTTAGACTTGGAGCTGTGCATTGTTTGGTGACAGTCAAATGCATTCATCTGCTCGATTGTTCACTGAGGCCCCCCTGGCAGCATCCAGTTTCTCCAGTGAAATTCTATCTCCTGGCAGAAGCTACAGTAACCTAGCGAAAGCTGAGGAAGTGGATTTTTGTTTTCTCTTCTCTTTTGGTAGAGACGATCAGAAACATCATTTGTCGTTTTGAATGTCATTTGACAGGGTACAGGAGAGTCTGTACCCAGAACCCTATGCCAGCATCAGTCTGAGTTGCTGCCACCTCTGCTGCTGATCTGGCTCTCCCAAACTCCCTCACTTTCCTAAGGAAACAGAGGGCCCCAGCCCCTATCCCATACCCAGTTGGATTCTATGCCTTCTCCCTCCTGCCAGATTGCCTTGTGTTTGGGGTCTCTCCGTTCATGCGGCTCCCTCTGATTCAAACGGATCCAGGTTCACATTCCTGCTCTATCACTGCCTGCCTCTGAGGGCTTGGGCAAGTTGCTTTAGTTTTCAAAAGTGTCAAACAGATAGTAGTCTCTCCCTTGAAGAACTTGGCCATGCCTTCAGCTACCATGCACCGTTACACTGTTAGGATTCATGAGACGGCCCCTGGGAAAGCACCTGGAGTTGTCCACTTTTTCTAGGGACCATACTCTCAATTTCTAGAGATGTGATGGGATTTGCCTGGGGTGTACAGGGCTCAGCGGCAGAGCAGGGCCAGAACCACTGCCCGGCCTCACAGGGACACTGAGGGCAAGGGGAGGGGCTGCCTTAGCTGGCATTCGGAGCCAGGAAACCCTAAGGCCTGAGCTGCCCCGTCCCTGCCGGATGCCATTCGAGGTTTTGCTGTTGATTATTCAGGTAACTTCAGTCACAGAACACCACAGCTGTTCTCTTCTGGTGTTGGTTGCTTTAAGCTGGTGCTGTTTTTAAAGCAGTTGCTTCAAACAGATGCTTACCTGGCTGCCCTTCCCCATCCATGCCCACCTCTGCCGGGCCCAGGATCATGACCACGCAAGGAACAGCTGCGCACTTATTTTTTTTTCAGCTTCACAAAGTCACAGCTTCAAATCCGATCTTTAAGCCCCTCGGAGCTTTCTGCTGGCAGTAGTGGGCCAGGATCCCCAGCCCTGGAGATGGGGGGGTATGTGTTTTCTCCTTCTGATCCCACCTCGTGACCATGCTCCGGACAGCAGAGTTCCTGGGAGGGAAGAGAGGCCTCTGGGGAGTGAGGCAGAGAATTGTTCAAGTGTAGTTGAGAACCGAACAGAAGAAGAGCCCCTCCCCCAGCCTCCTATCCAGGGAGCACTTCAGGTTAGGTCTACACAGGAGAACTCCACACCTGGGAGGGAGAAGGGGAGCCTGGGTTCTGGTCCCAGCCCTGCTGCTGGTTTGCTGCTTGTGACTGCGGTGAGCCCTGTGCCCTCTTGGTAGCGATGGGGTTGGAGCTGGTGCTCTCGGAGGGCTCCGGGCTCTGACTTTCCTTCTCCCCTGTCCTGTCCCCTCCCTTCCACCTCAGGGCTGGAGCGTAGGATGCCACAGCTGCAGGGAGCCCGAGAGGGAGGGGCTGGGGCTACAGGGCCATGCTGGGAAGCAGAGGGACAGGTGATGGCGCCACAACCCCCGGCTGCAAAGAGCCCCAGGACGGCAGTGTTCATGATGGCAGTGCTGATTGCACCATTCACCCTGCTGTCCTCTTCCCAGAGGGCTGTCACAGCATCTGTTTCCTCCCTTGATCCTGGCAGCCTCTCTCTGAAGTAGGGAGGGTTAGTCCTTATTTCACAGGTGAGAAGACTGAGGCTCGGATGGGGACAGGTATGAGGGCACGTGGGGTATCCTAGTCAGACTTTGGGCACATAAGCAGGCCTCCTGTTCTGCCCAGCCAGCTCCTGGGGCTTCCCGGACCCTGAGCCCACTGTCACCTTGCTGGTCTCTTCCCTTCCCAGAGTCCTCTGATGACCGGCAGGCCCTGATATCTCTTTCTGCACTTATTTGTCCCACATTTGGGAGAGGCCCCTTCTAGGAATGCATGTACCACATGTGTGATGATGATAGCATCTTGGCCAGCTGGGTCCTGCCCATCACCGTCCTCACCCTCAGGAGAACTATTCTCCCGTAGCTGGGCTACAGGGAGAGGCCCAGACCACGTTGCTAAGTAAGGTCCGCTGAGCTGCGAGTGGCTGAGACCTGAGGGTTAAGAGATGTTAACCCAGGTCTCTTGCTGCGCCACCTGGCCTGCCTGCCTCCAGCTTCATTTTGTACATTCATGACCTTGAAATTCTGCACATTCCCCCCAAGAAACTTTTCCTCAGTTTTTCCTAGGATGACCCATCACTGTGATTGTGATTCAAACCCCACCCGCTGACGTTCACAGTGGAAAGAACAGATTGCTTGGGGCAAAACATCACATTTTTAGAAATTAAGAAAGATTACAAGAATTAAGAGAGATTTAAGGGACAAGTAAGCAGAATTTAAAACAAACTGGACCTGGTGTCCCTCAAAGAGCCATCCTCAGCCTTCTTCCTCCAGAAGTCACTAGAAGGTCACGGGAGGGGGACAGGGCAGACCCGGGGAGGCCTCAGTGGCAGGACGGATAGCACTTGCACTGGAGAGGGTGGGCTGGAGTTAATAAAAGGATGAAATGCGCTCCTTTCTGGCATCCTCCTGGGCACATTCATGTCTCTTGAACCTCTTCCCAGCCCCCTCCTCTTCCTCTCTCTCCCCTTCTCCCTCCACATTCTTCCCTGCTGACCGGGCAACCAGTCCTGGTCTTTCTGCTGCCAGCCCTCAGCCTCCCTCTCTTGCTCTGGGCTTCTCCGCCCCTTGGTCCTCAGGCTCCCCACCGTCCCCTGCCTGGACCTCCCCACTGTGGAGTGCCCACCCTCTCATGACCCCTGTGCACTGTCTTCCAGGTCGCCCAGGCCCCAGGCCACCTATGTGAACGGAGGCCTCCCGGCCACACAGCACATCAAGCAGGAGTCCCTGCCTGACTACCGGGCCATGACGGAAGCTCGCGCACCCCTGTCTGCCCACTGCCGGGCCCCGCCAGCCACGGGCCTGCACACAGACCTGGACCTATCGGGCCGAGGCCTCGCCAACCCCGCACCTTCCTGCTACCTTCTGGGCAGTGAACCCAGCTCTAGCCTGGGCCCCCCACCTGAGGCCCACCTGCCCGAGGGTGGCCTGAAGCGCTGCTGCCTCTTGGGCCTGCCCCCCGCATCCTCAGCCTCCGCCTCGCCCTGCGCCTCCTCCGACATCACCTCCATCATCCGCTCCTCCCAGACAGCTCTGGTCACCTGCGTAAATGGACTCCGGAGCCCCCCTCTGCCGGGAGACCCGGGGGGCCCTCCCAAGAGGGCCCGGCCCAGCCCTGCGTCCACCGAGAGCCACGAGGGCAGTTTGCAACTTGAAGCCTGCCGGAAGGCCGGCTTCCTGAAGCAGGAGCCCGCGGACGAGTTCTCAGAGCTCTTCGGGCCTCACCAGCAGGGCCTGCCACCCCCCTACCCCCTGTCTCAGCTGCCGCCTGGCCCGGGCCTTGGAGGCCTGGGGCTGGGCCTGGCGGGCAGGGGCGTGGCTGGGCGGCAGGCGTGCCGTTGGGTGGACTGCTGTGCAGCCTACGAGCAGCAGGAGGAGCTGGTGCGGCACATTGAGAAGAGCCACATCGACCAGCGCAAGGGCGAGGACTTCACCTGCTTCTGGGCGGGGTGCGTGCGCCGCTACAAGCCCTTCAATGCCCGCTACAAGCTGCTCATCCACATGAGGGTGCACTCGGGCGAGAAGCCCAACAAGTGCATGGTGAGTTCCCACGGCCGCCGGGCTGTGCCCCCGCCACCCCCAGCAGAGCAGCACCCACCTCACTGCCCTGGGAGAGCCCTGCCTAGGCTCCTCACCCTGGGGGCTGCTGGGATGTGGCCACAGGTCACAGTGGTCAGTGCCCTGTCACTGGGGACCTTGGCAGAGGGCCAGGTACCCGATCCTCCACCCTCCATGGCCTGGTGTCACACACACTCGTTCAGGTGGTGACACACGTGCTCTGAGGTCAAAGCAGCTCGGCCAGCCTTCTCTCTTACATACAAATGCTCAGTGTCACACCTGCCGATGGCCAGGTGAGTCATGGAGAGTACGCTTTCCCCCAGCACTGGCTCTTCACCTGGAGTCCTTCCCAGGGAGACTCTGGGGCCTCCTGGAGCAGCCACAGGCTTGATTTCCTCCAGGGAGCACTGGGTGCTCACAGACATTTGGCTTGAGAGCTGTGGGTACCCAGGGTAGGCTTTGGGGTAAGGCCAAGGGTTAGCAGATAAGGACCTGGATAGCACCTGCAGTGTTCTGGCTGAGGTTGAAACTAAGCTTTCCAGGGAGACACACACACACACACACACACACACACACACAAAATATAGGCACCCAGGCCTCCAGCCCTTCTAAGTGGTCATTTGCATGTTCTGCTCTCACTGTGGTGGAAATCTGTATCAGAGGTTAGAAATTTAGTCTTAGTCCCTGATATCTTTTTTTTTTTTGCAGTACATGGGCCTCTCACTATTGGGGCCCCTCCCGTCATGGAGCACAGGCTCCGGACGCGCAGGCCCAGCGGCCATGGCCCACGGGCCCAGCCGCTCCGCGGCACGTGGGACCCTCCTGGACCAGGGCACGAACCCGTGTCCCCTGCATCAGCAGGCAGACTCCCAACCACTGCACCACCAGGGAAGCCCAGTCCCTGATATCTTTAGCCAAGCCACTGTCCCTACCCACAGGGCCCAGCCAGCCCACCAGGACAGGCACCTGCCTGGGGTTGGAAGGGCTGATGGAGCCACCAAGGCCCAGCTCCATCTTCCCAGCTGCTGGGGCTTGGGTATGGCAGAGGAAGGAGGCAGTGTGTCTGGTCTTCAGGGCCAGTGTTGTAGCCAAAGTTGAGTTCTTCCAACACTTGTGTGCTGTCACTGGGCCCTGCCTCATGGAGAACTCAGTCTGGGAATGGGTGCAGCTTGGGGAGAGGTGCACCTCTGTCCCTGCTCAAAGTGTAGGGTAGCATTTGCAGGACCAGGGAGGGGCAACCAGCGGCATAAACTCCATCCTCCTGGGACCAGATGTTCGCCCTTGGGGCACATCTCCTTGTGGAGCTGTGAGCTGGGTACCCACTCAACCAGCTTATTCAGCTTTGAGGAGGCTGGGTCTTGAGGATGAGAAGAAATTCACTTTGCAGACAAGTGAGGGTCAGGGTTGGCATGCTGGGGTTGTGGGGAGAGGCTGGAGTGAGCAGGCTGAGAAGCTGACTGTATCGTATGTCTTTGGACCGAGAGTGTGCTGGAGGCAGAACTGGTGGCTGGGCCGATTCCTGGCGACACCCCCATTCCTTTGGGGTGTTGTGACATGTGCCTTGTGGGAGGGCACGCCCCTGCCTGGAAGGAGATGCCCAGCGGACATCGCAGGGTAAGACTCCTGGACCGCAGACAGTCCTGTCTCTCTCTGAAATCCTGCAGTTGACAGCTGCCGGGCTACAGTTCTCCTTCATGTCTTCTCTCCTGGGGTGATCCCAGTGGTGTACGCAGGGTCCTCGAAGAGGCTGCCTGGCCTGAACCCTGGTGTGGCGTGGTCAGTGGCCTTCTCTCACTCAGGCTCCCGTGTAGAATTGCGGCATCCAGGAGTTTCTGTGTTAGACATGAGGGACCTTGGAGATGATCTAGGCCTTCCCTGTCCATTTTCCAAGTTGGGAAATTGATGCCCAGTGAGTGGGTCACAGAGGCTCAAATCACTCAGAGCGGTCTCAGGATCTCTCTGTAGGGTTTCTTCTCTGGGGCCAGCCTGCCAGAATCTCTTTTGGTTCAGCAGATTCCACAGAACACTGGCTTACACCTGGCTCTGGAGACAGACCTGGACCTGCCAAGATCTTTGAGGGCACTCACAGTCAGAGATGCGTGGGAGATGGGTGTGGAGATGAGTGACAGGGTCTGGGATGGAGTTTGCATCGGCCCAGGGAGGAGAGATCTAAAAGGGCTTCATACAGGAGGTGATGTTCAAGCCATGTCTGTACTTACCCATGGCTGCGTTTAATCTTTACAAGAGTCCTGTAAAACCAAGGGTTTTTATAGACGAAGAAACAAACCCCACATTGGGGGTCAGTAGGGTCCAGCTGGCCTTCCACCTGCTGCTGTGAGAACACTTCATCTTGCCTCTTAGGGGGGTTAGGATTATGGTAATAACACCAGCAAGCAGCTCCTGAGTGCTGACTGTATGCGGGGGCTATTCTAAGCCCATTGTCCTCATACTCCATGTGGTCCTCACAACAACCCTGTGGGGCAGATACTATTAGTCCCCATTTTACAGATGAGGAAACTGAGGCTCAGAGAGACGGCATAATTTACCCCAGGCCACACAGCTAGTTAGAGACAAACCATAACGACAATAATAATAGAGGCTAATAATCATGATAGTAATAATAGTATTGATAACAACGATAAAAATATCGTTAAAACCCTAGCCCAGGGTTACACGGCTAGTAACCATTGGAGTGGAAGTTGAACTCACATCTTTCTAAGCCGTGATGCTCTTGTTTGTGTATATCTTCTCCTGTTAAACTGATTATTCTCTGGGGTCCAGGTACCAGCCCTGCCGGGTGCCATCCTCTGGAGATGGTAGCAGAGAGCTCTGAGCTCCGCCTTGTCCGCAGTGGGGGTGCTCCCCCTTCCTGCAAGGCTGGTGCAGTAGGTAACCCAGGGGAAGGGGCGGGCCCTAACCCGCACCCCAGATAAATACAATCTCCCTTCCCTGTAAAATTATTAATTTCTCATGACAGGCCTCTGCTACCATGTGCTGTAATAGACAAAGGAATTTTGGACCCGGAGCCTCTGGAGAACAGGAAATAGATGAGACACTTTGATTGCAGAGTAAATGGCCCACTAAAATAGCAGTTAATCCTTTTATTATCTTTCCAGCAGCCGTTTCCACGGTTCTTTCATGAGGTAAGCCTTCCCCGCCCCGTCCAACTGTAACACTCCCATCCTCGCAGCTGGTTCACATTTAGCCTGCGGAGCCTCTGCTTCCGCACCGGGCAGGCCTAGAGGTGCCTGGAGGAGCCCAGCTCCCCTCTGCCCAGGCCGTTCATCCTCAGGCTCAGCCGGGGACCCAGGACTCGCCTCACTGGCCCACAGGGTGCACCGCCCGCCCCCCACCCTGCCCTTTCCACAGCCCTTCCACGCCGTCCAGCGGAAGCTCCCTAATCTCTTTGCAATATCCTGTTATGTTTCTTACATTGTCGGAGTTGTCTTAGCCTTATTATATTTGGGGTTTCATCTGTGTTCCAATAGCAAGGTTACGTCCAACCCAAATACTGACGCGACGCCTCGAAGACGTTAACTTTGAAAAGATTACTTTCTTGCTTTCTTAGGTTGGCTCTCTCAGACGGTTGGAATTCTGATTGTCTGAGACTGCAGAAATTAACAGACTCTGAGTTTGCATTTGTCCACATCGAGAAAAAGACAGGCGGAGGAGAAAGAGGAAAACTTCTTATAACCTTGGGTTTTATGAAATAATCATGACAACAACCCCTGACTTTTGTGAAGAGCTTGACCAAAGCTGTGAGCTCAGCATGAAGGTGTAAAAGGCAGGTGAAAGCCCAAGTCTGGAGTCACACCGACCTCGGGCCCTGCCACTTACCAGCTGTGTGACCTCAGGCAGGTGACTTAACCTTTCTGAACCATAGCATACTCAATTGTAAAACGGGGTGATAATAGTACCTACCTTTTAGGACTGTCGTTATTAGGATTAAAAGAGATGACATAGGGAACTGCTTAGTTAATTCTCATCCTCCCCAGTCACACTCTTCACACTGATGGTCTTAGGAGATTCATACATTAGCCCTAGGAGTTAGGACAGGATCTTTGACAGCTGTTTTACAAATGAGGAACCTGAGGCTCAAAAGAACCTGTCAGGAGTGGAACCTGGACTTGAGGTCAGCTAACTGCTGCAGCCTCTGCTGTTGGTGAGGTGGGCAGAGCTGTCACACGTGCTGGTGGCCTTGTGGTCAGGTGTCTGCCAGCGATGCAGAGCCCCTGCTCGGTGCCAGACAGTGGCTGTTCGGGGTAAGAAGGAGGAGCCAGGGCAGAGGCACAGGGAGGATGCTCTAGTCCCTGCCCTCCAAGTTCTGATGCACGGCTGGAGCCTTGAGGCTGGACTTAACATCCTGCCCGGGTTCCTCTGAGAGCTGCAGCCGCACTGACCATTGGTCCCCATCCCTCACCCCGCCCAGTCTGTCCTAGGTGCCACTGGACCTGGGACCAGGGATATACCTCAGAGGGAGGCTTGACAGGGGTTCCGGGATAGCATCTTATGGGAAGTCCTGAGGGAGAAGAGACCTAACATATTCTGAGACAGTCTCTCTCCAGCTAGGGATTACCATGCCCATTTTACAGAAGAAGAAACTCACATTCAGAGACGCAATGGCCTGCCCTGTATCACCAGGCACAGCTGCCTGGACCATTCCACAGGCCACACTGCCCTCTACCAGCCGCCTTTGCCCAGCTTCTCTATTCAGCAGAGTAGAGCCCTCTGTGCGTCTCACATCACAGTGTGTGGGGTCCCAGGACATCTGCTCCTTCCGGCCCCCATGTCCTGAGACCAGCCTGGTGGGTTGGGCACATTACCAGGCCAGCTGACACCCCTGACTCATCTCAACATCTCAGGCTCATCCCAGGGAATTATCTGGGAGTTCGAGATGTCTGAGCTGGTGGCTTTACCAGTCCATCCTCATCACGTAGGGAGAGGGCATGGGGAAGACAGGTCCTGAGAGGATGGGGGTCTAGGATGGCACAGCAAATGGGGCAGCTTCAGTGGGCAGGGGGCTTCCTGAAGGGGCCGGTAACCAAAATTTGGGGAAGTTAGACTATGGGAAAGTGACCCTCAACTGAGGGAATAATCCTCCCCTTGAGACACTTGCCTCACTGGAGGGACAGCAGCCTCTCCTGTGTGCCAGGAGTCGGGGGTCCAGAGACAAAGATGATGTGATGTGAGACTTCTAGCACCATGGGAAGGATTCTGCCCTTGAATCTTGCCATCTTATTGCTGGATGATGGAGGGAGGGAGGGAAGCCAGGAGCCGAGGATTTGAGCCTGGCTGCTCAATCTTGTTTGAGTCAGTCAAGGGGGACAGGAACGTTATGGAAATACTCATTGGGTGTTTTTCAGTATTGAGGGCTTCCACACATGTGTGATCTCAGCGCTCAGAACACTTCCTGGGGACTGAAATTATCCCCATTTTACAGATGGGGAAAGGTTAGTCCAGTTCATGTCCAAGTGCATCATGGGGTCAAATTTGAACCCAGGTCTCAGCCTGACTCCAAGGACTGTGTGCTAGCCATGACCCCAAGCCACCTCCCAGGCAGAGAATCATCAGTCTGCTTGCAAATGTCGAGAGAACACCCAGATCTGAAACTTATTGGGCAAGCTGACACCAAGCGCCTCCTGTGTGCCAGGCCCTGGTGGGCCATGGGGTCACAGAAGGGAATCAAAGCCAGCCTGGCCCTGTGGAGCCCTGATGGAGCAGGGAAGCAGATAGACGTCTGCATTTAACTACTTTTCCCAAGCCAGCGCCCCATGATCTTGAGAGCCTGCAGGTCCCTGCCCTGCTGACATGATGGGTCTTTTGTCCTATATGAGAGGAGAGAACACTCATGGGATGAAGAATAAGACATTTTACCTTTTTAAAAGTAAATAAGTCACCTGAAAACAGTCTCCGTTTCTGGAGGCTGGGGTTTCTTGTAAGATTAAAAGGCTGCAAAATTGAATATGGTTTTAAACCCCTTGCCCTGGAGGAGCCTGCTGTACATGAGCCCATAGAGGCCAAGCTGTTCCACCCAGGTCAAGCCCACCCACTTTGGAAACAGGGGCCTGAGCCTCATCTCGTTCTGGGGGTCGGGGGCGGGAGGGACTGGGTAGGAAAACCTTTTTGAGCAAAGGCAGCCATCTAGTTTGCATCCAGATATGCCCTCATTAACAACCCTTACTGAAGTCCCTCCTCTGGGCCTTGGCTTTTGCTGATACCTCTGCCTGGAATGCCTTTCCCAACCCATCAAACTCCTAACCATCCCACACAGCCCAGTCCAGTGTCCCCTCCTCGGCACCCCTTTTCTCCGTGTGTCCTGCTCTCCCAGCACATGTCGCCCCATTTATAACAGTGTTCCTGGTATGGCTGAGTGTCTTGGGGACCACATGCTCTTTGGCACCTGGCCTGGCCTTGGAGGCAGAGGCGTTGAGTCTGCTCCCTAGTACAGAGGCTCTGCCCTAGTGGCCATCTGCTCTCTCTGCTCCGACACTGTGTGACGTTGCCCAGACACTGCCCTCCAGAGCAATTTCCCATAAAGTTACAAGAATGGAGGGACCTTAAAGATGGTCACATCCATCCCTAATCTGGTGCTTGAAGTTTTCCTGCAAGAAAGCCTTAATTTGAAACCTGGCTTTTCTACCTAGCAGCCTATGATTGGTGTGCAAGTAAGTTGATTTCTGTAAGCCTCTGTTTTCTTACCTGTAAAGTGGAGGGAATAGAACTGCTGTGAGGCTTCAGTGAGGTACTATACATGAGATGTTGCGTACTGCCTGGCACACAGTGAGTGCACAACAAATGGTCTGACTGCTCTGGGCAGTTTGCATTAGGAAAGGAGAAGAGGGAGGGTCTAAAAAGCATAGGGGCCATGCAGTCATGAGCGTCCCTAAAGGAACAGAAAAGGCTGTTGTAAGTCCCAGCTCTGCCATGATGTGACCTTGGATGGGTCACTTAGCTATGCTGAGCCTCAGTTTCCTGAACTGTGCAATGGGATTAATGCCTAGCACTCTGTGTTCCTTGGGTGCTCAGCAGATGCTAATGTCCTTTCCCCTCTTGAAGCCAAGGTTCCAGCTCTACAGATCTTGGCTTACACTGGATGCCTTCCTATCTCCCCCAGTTTTTAAAAATCAAATTCAGGGACCTTCATAAGGAGAGGCTTTCTGGGAACTCCAGCTTTGCATTCAACTCAGAGCCCTGAGGGCCCCCTCTCACCACTGTACAGAGGGGGAAACTGAGGCCACAGATGGAAAAGGCTTGCCTGGGAAAGAGGAGAGGAAGGAGACAGGTGGAGCTGGAGACTCATCCCAGCTCTGCTGCTCACTGACTGTGCCACCTTGGACAAGTCACTTCACTCCTGAGCCTCCGTTAATGTATCTGTAAAATAGGGCTTCTGATGCTCACCCCAGAAGAGTCTCTGTGAGGGGTGGACACCTGTGGTCCACAAACTGCAGAGAGCTCTGCAGAGGGGATCAAGTTGAGTCCCCATCTCCCAGTCCAGTGCTCCGGCCTGTAACCCGGCCCCAGAGTACACAATCACGCTCATAGGCGTGTCCCTCCCAGATGGGTTTCCCATCGGGCACAGAACCTTTTAGCTACATGCTCCCAAATGCAGTGCTTGGCCTTTAGGCCTCTGTCTGCAGCTCTTCTAGCTTCCTCCTTCTCTGCTTCACAGTGCCCCCATACGTCCCCCCTCTCCCTTCCACCTCTATCCCCCATCCCTCCTACTCCCATTCACTTCCCCATCCCTACCTCATCTCCATCCCTGACTCCCCGCCCTCCATCTTATTTGAATTCTGAGCCAGAGTTTGGCGAGCCAGGGTGGACCAATGGCTAAAGGTATAGGATAACTGTCGGGGTTCAAATCTCTGCTCTGACCCTTAACCAGCCGTGAGACCTCTTTGAGCCTCAGTTTCCTGTCTGTGTAAAAGGGAGAGTGTTGTGAGAATTAAATGAGATCATGTATATGGAGCACTTACCTCATGCCTGGCAAAATACTCCATGCTTGAAAACAGGAGCCCTTGTTCCTTTTTTTTCTTTTTTTTTTTGAGTCATCAAACCCGAGCTCTCATAGAGATGAGAATTCCTGGGAGCACCAAACTTGAGGGTACAGGAACACTGGCCAAGTTTTGTGAACTCCACACTGCTTTATGGAATATGAAAAAAATTAAGGATAAAAAAAACACAGCCCTCTGAATTGAATTTAAAATAATAAAAGGAGAGAAAGCTTTTGAATTTAATGTAAATGGAATTGAAATGATTCTCTTATTGGACTGAGAAAGTCAGATAAAATCAACAGTGACTTGAAGAAAGTGTCCAGAACATGTTTTCTAAGAGGGACATCCTGGAAATGGTAAACTTCATGATTGAGCGTTAATAGGCTCTGTCTCCACAGGATGGCAGATGGGTTATCTGAGCCAGCTTCACGCGCCTCACTTGGCCTGCTGCAGTGACTGACCTCATCCGTTAAAGGGGTGATGGGCCACACCAGCGCTATGGCCTCAGTCACCTCCAAGACCCAGGACACTCAGCTTACCTGCTCCCCTCCCTCGGGAGAGTGCCTTGGGCTCAGCTGTGCTGCCTCCCCCCTCACTTCTGCCACCTTTTCAACACAGCTTTATTGACACCCATACTGTGCCAGGTTTGATGCTAGAGGCAGGAGGTGCAGCATCAAATGAGGAATGGTCTGGTGCCGAAGGAATTAACCAAATGCTGCAGAGGCACAGAGGAGGGAGAAGGCTTCCCCCAGGATGTCATGAGAGCTGGGCTTTGAAGGGAGGGTAGGAGCTTTCCAGGTGCAGACCATGAGGAAAGGCATTTCAAGGAAAGGGAACAGCATATGCAAAAGATGAGACAGTCTTGGCCCTTGAGGGGAGCGTAGGAAGCCTCTTGTGCTTGGAGTGTGTTCTGTGCATGGGGGCTGGGAGTAGAAATGGCAGTTGGAATTGAACCTTATAGGGCCTTGAAGTCCAGTATGAAGAGCTTGGACTCTGTTCTGAGGGCAAGGGAGAGAATGGTGGAAGGGTTCTGAGCAGGGGAGTGGCACGATCAGCATTAACATTTAGAATGTTGGTCATGTGGTGGATGCGTGCAAGGGGGAGCAGCAGTAGGCAGATGAGGACGCAGAGGCCCAGGAAGGAGCCTTCTTCCCAGGTCCACCAGAGCAGACAGCAGCACCTGGCTGCCAGCCAAGGCCTGGGCACCACGGGCCAGGCCAGCTCAGCCCAGCGAGCCATGCTGAGCGCAGTGTCTGTACCTGATTGGGTACCGGGGCTCAGTCCCCCTTTGGAAACCGCATCCAGCACATTTACCAGTGGGAAATGGGAAAGGCATTTCCCATAATGTGGCTCCGTAAAGTTTGCACAACTGTTCTTTGTTTTCCGTCCATCCCCACAATAAATCTTCCTCCACTGCCAGGACTGGGGCCTCCGTGGTCTGTAAGTGATTACAGCGCTGACTTGTGCAGTGCTGCCCCCTCAAGATGCATTCTTCTGACGTGGGTAATGATAAAATGAGAGTCCATCACTGAGACTCATGGCCTTGCAAGTGGCCATTCCCAAACAGCTGGGAGGTGGCCGCCTGATGGAGGGCAGCCTGCTCTTGCCTCCTGCACGTACCCCCCAAGCCTCCCTTGATAAGTCTGCCACACTGGGAGCATGAGCCTTGGAGAGCAGAGAGGGTGGTACTCCTGGGCTGTGTGTTTCTTGGGGATATTGGTCTCTGCTGGGCATGGAGGAAGGCAAGTGCCCTGTGAGCGTTCAGCTGATGTTCCATGAGCCAGCCTCTTTGTTGTACTGAGCCAGAAAGTGTAGGGTTTTCGAGCTGAAAGTAACATTTGTAGCTTCCCAGGGCATGACCAGGCCCTGGGGTGCAGTTTTGATGGGTGTAGTTCCTGTGGTCGGGGAATGCACAGGGCAGTGGCAGGATCCCTGTTTTATAATGGGCTCGCTGAAATCCACAGAGGGGAAGCTACCTGGCTGGGTGTCACATCTGGGACTCCACCTCCTGTCCCTGGCTCCATGCTCCGTCATCTTCCCACTGCCCACAGCTGCCTTCTGCTCCCCTATTTAACAAGTCTGTGCTCCCCAGAATCTGCTGATGAATCCCTCATTTGGGGAGTCAGTTTGGCCTATGGGGTCATTTCTGACCACGTTTAGTTGCCAAGGAACATGATAGCAATGGGAAGTCAAGAGAGTTTGGCCCCAGGAAGAAAAATGAGTCTGCTGTGCCTCCAATACTTCCCCAAGATCCCACCCCCCCACCAACTGCTCCCATTGCTTCTCCCCAGGTATCCAGGACCAGAGGAGGTGGCCTCGTGGAGGCCACAAGTCTGAATGCCTGTGTTTGCACTTTTGCTGTTTGCTGCTGTGGGAACTGAGGCACGTAGAGAGGGTTTGGCTCATTGAGATCACAGAGCAAAAGAACCAAAGCTCAGGTCCCTTGCCTTCCAGTGCAGTGCTTGTCCCGCTGTGCAGAGCCGCAAAGTCTGTTGAGTACCTACTATGTGCCAGGCCCCATGTTGAGAGCTGACTTGTATTGCCTCCACCTGTACCATCACTGCCTCCCAAATTCTGGAGAACGCTGGCTTGTGTTGTGTTCACACTGGGGAAGAACCTTCCAGGGAATCTCATCTGATGCTGCTCCCAAGCCCTGCAGCACCTTTTGACAAATGGGGACTCGAGGCCCAGGGTGGGGAGGCAGCCCCCCTGGAGGTCACGCAGAGGAGATGGCTGGCAGCTTGTGCAGTCCACACGTGTCAGAATCACCTTCCCTCCCAGCAGGATCGGGTTCAGGCAGCACTGTCCAGCAGGCTCCAGGGAGGCTGTAATCAGCGGTGGGTTTCAGACATCACAGCTCCTTACGTGCATTAGAAAAGCTTGATGATTGATTGCCGTGGGCGTTAGGCCCAGAGGAAGCCTGGCTTGTGCAAAGGCCCACACGGCCCAACAAGAGTCTGCAGCTCCTCTACCCACCCCGACCCCTTCTTCATGCACACGCAGCCACCTGGACTTGGGCCTCAGTTTCTTCACGTGTGTGACAAGGACTTTGATCAGTCCCAAGCCCTTAGGTTTCCTGACCCTGACTCCGGCAGTCTGGGTAGAGACAGCGTGGGCCAGGGCTCAGCGCTCAGTTCCCTCCCCAGCTCTGCATCAGACTGCCTTATGGCTCTGGGAGAGTCACCAGACCCTATGGGGCCTCTCTTTTCTCATCCATAAAATGAAAGGACTCCAGAATCCCTAAGATCCTTTGAACTCAGACAGTTACCTTTCTGCATTCCTGGCAGGGCCCTAGGGGAGGAGGAAAGAGGTGAAGGACAAGGAAGGGGCAGGTGTGGGCCTCTGCTGAGCTCTCTGACCTCAGTTCCTTCCATACTCCTCTCTTGCTCTGCTCCAGCCACACTGGCTCCTGGCTATTCCTCACACATGCCAGCTTCATTCCCACCTCAGGCTCTGCATGGCTCTCCCCTCCAACCAGAATTCTCTTGCTCCAGCCCCACCTCCCTTCACTCAGGCCCATGGAGAGCTTTCCTGGGGGTCCATGTCACCTCGTCCAGGAGGCCTTCCCTGACCACCTGTCCAATGTAATATCTTCATCCACTCTCTGCCCCTCATACTACCCAACACTGTGTGTTTGTCTCTGATCTGTTCCCTCCACTCAACTGTAAGCTGCATAAAGTCTAGATCCTCTTATGTTTTGTTCCCTGTCACGTTTCCAGGGTCTTGAACAGTATGTGATTGACAACTGTTTCCTGAATGAATGTGATTGAGTGAAAAGGGGGAGAGCCGGACTCAGTGGGGCAGAAGTGATGGAGTGTGCTGGGAAGGGCCCAGGCTGAGAATCAGGAGTCTTGTCTTGTAAAATGAAGGTTTTTGCAGCAAACTCACAGGGCCGTGGTGTGGACTGCATGGGTTGCTGTCTGAGGGGCATTTCTGGGTTAGGCTAGATGGGTGGTGTGCCCAGGGAGCCCAGCCAAGCACCCGGTGCACAGTGTTACTTCACTCCTCCTACCCCATCCCCGCCTTGATTTCCCTCCCTCCTTAATCTGCAATATGAGGGTAAAGGAGAGTCTGCACCCCAAGTCCTCCAGCTCATGGAATGTCAGACCCAGACAAGAGCTTAGAAGCCATCAGCTTGGAAACCATCTGGCTCAATCCTGTTTGTGGATTTGGAAACTGAGGCCTAGAGAGGAGGAGTTCTTGTCCACATTCCCACGCTTGGAGAGAAATTTACAATCAAGCCCTCCACAGAGTAGAAGCTCTGTAATTAGCTGCTGCTGCTGCTGCAGCTGTTTATCATTAATTCAGTCTCCACAGATCCTGTTTTTATGACCATGGGCACAGAGATAGAGTGAGAGTACAATTTTGCATTAATTGACAACAAAAGGACTATTATAGCCAAGAATGCAGCAGAGGAAATGATTAAACTACCCCAAAGCAGCTACTTTAAAGTGTGAGGAAGGAGGGAAAGTGGCATTTTTTTAAGTATGTACTCTTCTCCAGATAGCAGATTAAGCCCTTTGTCTTCTCAGTGAATCTTTTGATGTTGGCATTACTGTCCCATTTTATAGATGAGGAGACTGAGGCTCAGAGAAGTTAAGTGCTGGGGTTCCAATCCACGGCCACCCACTGCTCCAGGATGTCCTCTGTGTCATCTTGTTTTTCTGTAATTGATCATGAGCTGATCACTCCCTGTTTTCATTGAGCTCAGCCCAGAGAATGCCTGTCAAGACATCTTAATTAGTTACTGTGACTCCTCGAAAACAATCCCACGTAATCTGGACTTTGCATGGATCCTTGCACTTAACCTACACTGTTCGGGGGTGGGGTTTGCTTTATCCAGAATTAGCACCGTAAGCCCAAGGCATCCTTTGCCTCACTTCCCTGGCTTCTTGTGCAGGGAGACAGTGACCTCACAGGTTAGGGGAGGCGTGCGGGGGTCAGAGGAAGGGAGGGGTTCGGGGGCAGCTACCTGTGCTGCTTTTACCCCAGCGGGGATGGTGGTATTTGTCAGGCCAGCTCTGCTCCCGCTGTGGCCCCCGCAGTGAGCCCAGCTCGTGAGCTGAGGAAGACGAGGTGTGGTCCTGAGCCAAGCAGAACAGAGGGTCTGCGGCCTGCAGTCAAGACCTCTGTCAGGAAGTTCGCGGCTCGTGCCTTCCAAGTGCCAGCCCTTTCATTGTCTCCACGCTGTGAACCCAGGAAGGTCTGTCCTGACAACTGGTTGGCAAACTCAGCCAGGGGAAACGGCTCCACCCTGCAGCCAGGAGGTGGTTTCGGCCTTTCAGGAGCTCTCTGAGGTGCTTACTACCGGGTATAAATTAGATTCACCTGGCCAGGCCCCACTTCCCACTAGAATCTTCATGAAAATGCTCCCTTTGGATCCCATCAGAGAGGGAAGTGTGGAGGAGGCCTGGGTCCCCTGGAAGCCAGCAGGTGGAACGTAGAAGCTTCCGGGACTCGTTGGTGAGATGGGTAAAGCGAGCAGGGCCTCATCATGACGTTTGCTGACCCCAGCACTTTTGGCTTCAACCTCTTCCTCCATAAAAAATACTAAAAATGACAATTTATGACAGCATTGGTTTAAAGACAACGAATTAATTTTATGTATTAAAACATTTTCTTTGACCTAAAAGTTCCTTTTTTCTTCTGATTATAAATTAAATTCAAACATTTTCAGGGGCTCCTAAAAGTATTGTGGACTCTATGTACTGTGTATGCTGTACCTGGTGGACAAGGCAGCCCAAAAGCAAGGCCTGCAGAGGCTGGGAGCACTTGAGGTGCAGTCCAGGTCTTGCCTCCCCCTCCCCTTCTCTAGACTTCAGTTTCATCCTCTGTGAAGAGGAATGAGTGGAGGAAACACCGGAAAATCCTGCTGTGATGTTCTACTATGTCCCATTCTGTTCTAGTCCATTTTATTCCTGATCATTGAGTTCTTGTCTTTCATTAAGAATTCACGGGTATTTACTACAAAAGATCTCTATGCAGTTAAACTGACATAGAGAAAAGGACATAAATATGTGAAAAACCTAAGCTCACTTAGTTACTGCGATTGAACCCTATATTTACTGGAGCTTCCTGGAAGCCAAGGCAAAGAAGGCAAGTTGTTGAATTGTAGAATTCTTATTGTCTGGGAAAGGAAGAAGAGCAGCCAGCTTGTGTGTTGGGGCCAGTTGTGTCTGGATATCAAATCTTTATGAGGCCTGATGAGAGTCACACAAATTGATTGCTGGAGGAAGGCTGTACGAATGATTGATGATGATACAGAGTCACTGAACAAAGCCATAGACCTTGTTTTCACAAATAACTTTGCTAATGTTCTTTGAGAAAAGCCAGGGCCAAGTAAATACTGGCAATGAAGGAACCTCACCAGTGTCTTATAGTCTGTGTTATATTCTTAGTCTGTCCGTACAGCAGCCCTCTGAGGTAGCTGTCATTATTCTCACTTTACAGATGAGGAAACTGAGGCTCAGAGAAGTTAAGTGACTTGACCCTGATCACTCAGTGGGAGCTGACTTCTATAGCAAGTGGCCTCTCTCTACAGACTTCATGGGTCAGTCTGTTACTTGGGGCAGACTCGGCCCCTTGCCCAAGGAGCTCATAGCCTAGTGGACTCTGCAGATCTTAAAAAGAAGAGGGCAACACCGTGATACGTGCCTTGAGGGGTGCTCAGGGGTGATGGGGCCTAGTAGGGGGAGCATCTGTCAGCCAGGACCTAGGGTGGAGGAGGGGACCAGAATGACATCATGGAGGAGGTGAGAAAGGGCACTAGCGTGGGCAATGAAGCCTGGATCTGGGTGGTGGCAGAAGGGAGAGAAGCAGCTGCCTGCTAAGTTTCTAACTTATAAGCAGCAGAAACCAGCTCTGGCCACAATGAGCCCTGCATCCCCTCCCTCCCCACCCCCTAGAATTTATTGGCAGGCCCTGTGACCACAGACCATTTGTCTAAGGAAAGAGGAGCAGGCTTTGAGGACAGGCAGGATCCCAGGACCCCAGGGGCCTAGAAGCAGGGAACCTAGACCTGCTTCTCCAGACAGCAAACTATCCAAACACCACACTGGGGTCCTCAGCCTCTGTGCTCTCGCTCCAGGGCCAAAGCTGTAGCAGGGCATCCCACTGACCAGGCCTGTCTTGGGTTCCCCCCACCCAGGTTGACGGGGGTTGCCCCCCCTCCTTTGTGGGAGGCATAAATGTCCTCCCTATTCACACCTTCACTTCCCACACTGAAGGATTCTTTAACATGGGGAAACTGGGCAACCAATCAAACTGGCACATCTGCAGCTACAGAAATGATTGGATCTGAGAGGTATTTAGGAGAGACAGTCGACAGAAAGGGATGGGAAGCCTGTTACGTGTGGGGTTAGAGGAGGAGCTCAGGTTGGTGCTCCACTCTCCCGCCTGCGTTCATTGTGTGGACATGAGTACAAGCCCTGGCAGCACGAGGGAGGAAGGTGTGCTGAGTAGGGAGGTGCCAGCCAGAGGGCCCCAGGGGGCTAGAGATGTGGGAGTCTGGGACTCCTGAGACAGGAGATGGGGGTCATCAGCCTAGAGGTGGGCCTGAGAGCATAAAAGGCTGGAGGATCTGGTCAGGGAGATGGGTTGGGGGTGGGGACTGGAGAGAGCCATCACCCTCCTGACTGCAGTTGCCCATGTCTCCAAGAAGAGATAGCAGGCCAGCAGGCTGGGATGCCTCCTCCTGCTGGGATAACAGAGGGCCCTGACAAAGTCCTCCTGTGCGGTGGCTCCTGCACCATCTCCAGGGGCCCAGGCTGGCACAAGGGCCAGCTCAGAGCAGCCTCTGAGCGTGTGCAGCTGTGCTTGTGTGTGTTCATTCATTTACCATCACGCGCCTGCTCTGTGCTCTGCCTCGTCCTGCCCTGAAGAAGCTCGCCATCTAGAGGGGGGGGCCAGTCTTTGAACCCGAGTTATAAAATGCCATGATGAATCCCCTGGAGGAAAATAAATGGGAACTCAGAGGAGAGGATTTAATACCAGGTGGGGAGGCCTCCAGGGAGAAGGTAGGTAAGAGTTATCCAGGTGCAAAAGGATGGGAAGGGTGTCCCAAGGAGAGGAACAGCATAAGAAAAGCCTGGAGGTGAGAGTTTCGAATGGCTCAGTGATGGAGTGATGGGGAGAGTGATGGAGAGGTGAACAGGGGTGGTGACAGAGGACCTTGTGTGTCAGATGGAGGAGCTCGGGCTCTGTCCACAGGGCTGCAGAGACCCGAGGGTGAGTTAGAGCAGGAGGGGCCTGAGGTGCATGTGAGCATAGATGTGTGTGTGCTTCCTTTGTCTCTCAAGGGCCAGCATGCATACAGTCATGCCATCAACTAAAATCTCTGCCCAGCTCGTGTTAATTAACAGGTAATGACTTAATTCTAGAGGCTTTTCTAAGAACAGAGTTAGTGCCTTTGGTATTGCAGTTTCCCAGGTCTCAATGACCCCTTTCCTCCAGATTTATATAGGCTGCTGGAGAGCACTGCACTTGCAAGTAGTTTTCCAACTTGGCCCAAGAATCCTCTGTGCTGGGCCAGGGTGTCCAGTGAGGGCCCCTGACAAGATATCAGGTCCCAAGGGGGGCCACCACTCTGCCCCTGGACTGATCACACTGTTTATGGAGAGGCTCCCTCTCAGGGAGCCCAAGGTTTGGGCCGGCTGAACGTAACCCCTCCAGCGGGCCTGTGGTCAAACCCTGGCTGAACTCGGTCCTCCTCTTCTTAGACATATTCACATTTAGGCCCCATGGCTAGGTGGGGATCACAGCGCCCCTTGTTAATGGTACGGCTGGAAGCCCGAATGTGGCTTGGACACAAGGGCAAAGTAGGTCTGCTTCCTTTACCCGTATTAGGGACCACAAGACATTGGGACCTCACCAGCCTCCCAACCAGAGGAGGAGTGGGGGGCTGCCTCCCAGAGCTAACCCCCAAGGGCAGCTGTGCTGTGTGTCATTGGGAGAGTTACTTTACCTTTCTGAAGCTTCCATTTCCTCATCTGTAAGACAGCATTTAGGTGGATGTCCCAGAAGCAGACCCTGAGAGGAAGATTTGTGTACAAGTGATCTCCCAGGGGAGGCCGGGGGTGAGGGTCTGCCACAAGTGGGGGTAACGATGCCTGTCTTCCAGGGTGGGAAGGGGGGTCATTCATTCATTCCACACTCTTATTTAGTCTTTGAAATATGCCCGGCAATGAGTGAAGTGCTGGGGACAGAGGTGAATGGGACTTGGGAGACAGGCAGGCTGGGTGGAGAAGCTGACCAAAGTCCCGGTGACATCTGGGAAAACTGAGGCTCAGAGCTGTGCTCCACCAGGGCCTCACCCAGCGTGACCTTAGAGCAACTCAGAGCCAGGACCACAGAAGTGGATGTCAGAAGTGCAGACGGTCTCGCTCGCTGGGTGAGGCCCTGCTGGAGTCACAGCGTCCTGCTGTCTGGAGCGCCTGGAGTGGACTGCAGGGGCGGTGTGGGGAGCAGCGGGGTCTCTGTTTGCACAAGCTAACCAGCCTGCGGCAATTGCTGCTCTAACTGTCATTGTACTGCAATTTGTACGACAATTTGTACGGCATGGAAGGGAGCAGAGATTATGCCCTGAATGTCTGTTTATGTCATCTCTAAAAATACCCCTCAGATGCCAGGCTTGCTGAGCAACCAACGGGCGACCTGTGGTCTCCAGCATCAGCCTGAGCTGCCCCCCAGGGACGTGTCCAGGGTAAATCAAGTCCATTTCTAGGAAAGCACAGAGCCCTCCCCGACAAGGGGCTCTGACCCTGGCTCCCCAGCTTCTGGAGTTCTGAGAGCCCATGCTTATGTGTGTTTGCCTGTCTCTGGATGCCTGTCACCAGGTCTCTATGCGCTTGTGGGGGGTGTGTGTGCACGCACGTGCGTGCGTGCACCCTCGCAGGCCTGTGTGTGAGTGTCTGTAGGCAAGTTTGTGTTGTTGAATGTGTCCCCAAGGGCCAGGGTGTTGTGTGTGTTCCTCTGAGTGGGTTGATTTGTAAGTGTGTATCTGGGGTGTGTGTCTGCACATCTCTGTGTGTCCATGCAGCATATGTCTGTGAATGTGGGTTCTACAAGCCTGAGGAAGGTGTCATTCCTCCTGGTCAGGGTGGTCAGGGGAAGCACCACTGAGAAGTGCAGACTGGATTTGGGCCCTGGCGAGCGTGTACAAATGGGGTGTGCAGGCGCTTCTCCTCCCCACTGTTCTTCCCCTGTTCTCAAAACTTGGAGGGAGGCAGCTGCCAGGAAGCACGCTGAGCCCAGTACCAGGAAGGACTTTATAGCACGCAGGACTTTCCCCAGTGGAGGGAAGTGTGGGAGCAGAGGCTGGCCTGCCACTTGGCAATTTCATTCAGCAAACATTCCCTGAAGCGTCTTATTCTTTATCAGGCCTTGCTCTGGGCCCTGGGACAGACGGAATTCAGGTTGAGTTCCAGGACCCACAGGCTAATGATATTAACCCTTGAGACTGGGTCCCAAAAGGCATAATAGCAGTTAAAGTGATGGACCTCATACACTGCTGGGCACCGCTCTAAGCTCGCTAACACATTTGGGCCAGGTGCTGTTTTACAAATGAGAGACGGAAGCCCGAGTGATGAAGCAGCTTGCCTGGGGTCCCTGCAGCAAGCAGAGGCACAGCTAGGATTGGAACCCGCATCCCTGAGTCAGGAGGACTTGAGCTGCTGGCCCCCCTCCCTTGCCCCAGCTCTAGGCGATGGTGCTGGCCAGGGCCTAGAAGAGGCTGGTTTCTGCCCCCAGAGCTCATGTGCATCCAGGAGGTGCCTGTGCCATCCTGCCTGTTCCCCGCCAGCCGTGCTCTGAGAGCTCTTAGCGCTAGGCCAGGTTATTAATCAATAAGGCCCAGAGGCCACCGCAGTGCTGGCTAAGAATTTCAATCCAGCAGGAATGTAAACGTCCCCTGATTGTATGGGGCTGTTGGCCATGGTGCTGCCTGAATCAGTTGCCCCTCTGACAAGGCAGGAAAGAGTCACCCTGCTGCAGCCCACAGGGGTCTGGGGGCACCAGGCAGAAAGGACAGCATAGTAAAAGCAGTAAATTGGGAGTTGGGGGTGGCCTGGGTCCCTGCCCGGCCACTGCCTATGTTTATCACTATTAATAGTAATAATAAAAATAGCAAACCCTTACTTAGTGCTTGATACGTGCCAGATACTGTGCTAAATTAGGATTGGCTCTCAACACCCCAGGAGAGGGGTGTCGCTAACCCCATTTTACAGACGAGGAAACAGAAGCTTTGGAAAGGGAAGGATTTGCCAGGGTCACACATTAGGAAGTAGAGACAACCAAGATTTAGACTACATTTTTAAAAATTATATCGTGTTTGATACATTGAAAATAATACATGCAAATATGTGTAAATAATAAGGCATAGCAAAATGAACATCCATGAATTACTGGAACCACTGTTTATTTTCTGTTTAGGATCACACATATATATCTATAAACAATGTATTGTTTAGTTTTGCTTGGTTTAAAACTTTACAAAAATAGTATACTGTATGTGGTCTTTGCCATATTTTCACTTAATGTTATATTTGATTATATCCATATTACTGTGTGTAGCTATAATTCATTCATTCCTACTACTGTGTAATATTACATTGTGTGAGTAAACTTTAATCATTTTCTTGTTGATGGACATTTGGGTTGTTTCTGTTTTGTGCTGGCTCACAATGCTGCTGTGAACATTCCTCTTCATGTGTCTTTTTGGATGAGGGGAAGAGTTTCACTAGAGTGTGAGCCTAGAAATGGAATTGCTGGCTCAGAGAATGTAAGATGATGCCGTATTGTTTTCAAAAGTGGTTCTACCAGTTTACACTCCCACCCACATGGTGTGTAGAAGTTCTGTTGTTCCACAGCCTCAAAAGCATTATGTAACTCTGTCAGTCTGGTGGGTGTGAAATGGTATCTGGTGGTGGTCTTAATTCTCATATAGATGATTACTAACGAGATTGTGTACCTTGTCATAGTTTGTAGGCCATTCATGTTTCCTCTTCTGTGAAATGCCTTTAATGTCCTCTGCCCATTTTTCTATTGGTTTGTCTCTTTCTTATTGATTGATAGGAATTCTTGGTATTTTCTACCAGTTGGTGACTCATATTTTCTTTCTTGATGGTGTTTTTCTTGAACAGAAGGTCTTAGTTTTGTTGTTGTTGTTTGTTTTTTTGCGGTACGCGGGCCTCTCACTGTTGTGGCCTCTCCCGTTGCGGAGCACAGGCTCCGGACGCGCAGGCTCAGCGGCCATGGCTCACGGGCCCAGCCGTTCCACGGCATGTGGGATCTTCCCAGACCGGGGCACGAAACCGTGTCCCCTGCATCAGCAGGCGGACTCTCAACCACTGCACCACTAGGGAAGCCCAGAAGGTCTTAGTTTTAATGAGTGAGTCTATCAGTCTTTCCTTTAATTGCTTAAATCTTTTCTTTCTTGAAAGAAATCCTTCTCTACCTTGATGTCACAAGTAAATTCTCTTGTATCATAATGAGAGGATTTATTTTTAAGTTTTTAAAGTCTTACTTTCATTTAAGGTTTTAATCCATTGGAGTTAGAGGGTATGGTGTGAGGTAGGAACCCAATTTAATTTTTTTCCATCTGGGTAGCCATTCCCTGAATTACCCATCCTTTGTCCAGAGATCTGCAATACTGCCCTGTCATATATGTTTTTATGTATTTATTAGTCTGTTTCTAGGTGCTTCTGTTCCATTAGTCAATTTTTTTTTAACCCTGTACCGGTATTACACTATCTTAATTACCATAGTTTTGTAAGAAGTCTTTGCTAATATCTACTAGGAGAATCTATCCCCCTACTCTCACTCCAGTCTTCTTTAGGTATTCCTTGGCTATTCTTAGGACTTTACTCTTCCATATATATTTTAGAATCAACTTTAAAATTTCAAAAACTTAACATTTTTTATTGCAATTCTGCTTACAGATCAACTGGGGGAAATGGACCTCTTTATGATATTTATTCTTTCTGTGTATAAACATGGTCTTTGTTAATGATTTTCTGCAAGATTTTATGTTTCTCCATACATGTATTGCATGTATTTCTTTTAAGTATTTATTCATAGGCTTCTTTTGATTTTTGCTGCTAGTGTGAATTACATCTCTTTTCAAATTATCTTTTATGTTTGTTCCTGGTGTATAAAAATACAATTGCTTTCACTATATGTATCTTATACCCAGCTATCTTGACAAATTCTCTTATTATTTCTATTAATTTTTATGTAATAGATTCTTTGGGGATTTCTATACAGACTCTCATATATGTGAATAATGATGATTTTACTTCTTCCTTTTCAATCTTTATACTTTTATCTCTTTGAAAAGAAACAATGATAGTGGATATTGTTGTCTTGCTCTTACTTAAAATACTTCTAACATTTTACCATTAAGCATAAAACTTCCTATCTTGTATCAGATAAAAGGCATTACTTTTTTTAAAAATCGATTTTATTTTTGAGGGAAGTTTTAGGTTCACAAAAAAATTAAGTGGAAAGTACAGAGAGTTTCCATCTATCTTCCGCACCACCCTCCCCCCGCCCCAGTTTCCCCCACTGTCAACATCCTGGACTAGAGTGGCACATTTCTTACAATCAGTGAACCTACACTGACACATCAGTATCACTCAAAGTCCATAGTTTATATTAGGGTTTACGCTTGGTGTTGTACATTTATGAGTTTGACAAATGCATAATGACATGTATCTGCCATTGTAGTATCATACAGAATAGTTTCACTGGCCTAAAAATTCTCTGCTGTGTCTAGTCATCCCTCCCTTCCCCCTAACCCCAGGCAACCACTGATCTTCATAATTTTCCTTTTTCCAGAATGTCATACAGTTGGAATCATACAATATGTATCCTTCTCAGATTGGTATCTTTCATTAAGTAATATGCATTTAAGTTTCTTCCATGTCTTTTCATGGCTTGATAGCTCATTTCTTTTTGGAATTGAATAATATTCCATTGTCTGGATGTACCACAGTCTATCCATTTATCTACTGAAAGACATCTTGGTTGCTTCCAAGTTTTGGGAATCATAAATAAGGTTTCCAAAAACATCCATGTGCAAGTTTTTGTGTGGACATAACTTTTCAACTCATTTGGATAAATACCAGGAGTACAATTTCTGGATCACACAGTAAGAGTATACTTATTAGTTTTGTAAGAAGCTGTCAAACTGTCTTCCAAATTGACTGTACCATTTTGCATTCCCATCAGCAATGAATGAGAGGTCCTGTAGCTCCACATTCTCTCCAGCATTTGGTGTTGTTAGTGTTTTGGATTTTAGCCATTCTAATAGATATGTAGTGGTATCCATTATTGTTTTAATTTGCAATTCCCTAATGACATAGGATGTGGAGCATCTTTTCATATGCTTATTTGCCATCTGTATATCTTCTTTGGTGAGGTTTCTGTTCAGATATTTTGCCCATTTTTAAAAATTTTATTTTTTATTTATTTATTTTTGGCTGCGTTGGGTTTTTGTTGCTGTGTGCGGGCTTTCTCTAGTTGCAGCAAGCGGGGGCTACTCTTCATTGCGGTGCGCGGGCTTCTCATTGCGGTGGCTTCTCTTGTTGCAGAGCACAGGCTCTAGGCACAGGGCCTTCAGTAGTGTGGCTCACGGGCTCTAGAGTTCAGGCTCAGCAGTTGTGGTGCACAGGCTTAGTTGCTCCGTGGCATGTGAGATTTTCCTGGACCAGGGATCGAACCTGTGTCTCCTGCATTGGCAGGCGGATTCCCAACCACTGCACCACGAGGGAAGTCCGTTGCCCATTTTTTAATAAGGATAATATTCCTTTTTCAGATATGTCTTTTGCAAATATTTTCTCCCAGTCTGTGGCTTGTCTTCTCATTCTCTTGACAATGTGTTTTGCAGAGCAGGAGTTTTTAATTTTAATGAAGTCCAATTTATTCCAATTAGAATAAATTATTTCTTTCATGGATCATGCCTTTGGTATTATATCTTAAAAATCATTGCCAAACCCAAGTTCACCGGGATTTTCTCCTAGTTATATTCTGGGAGTTCTATGGTTTTACATTTTTTATTTAGATCTGTGACCCATTTAGAGTGAATTTTTGTGAAGTGTGTAAGGTCTGTGTCTAGACTTTTTTTTTTTTTGGCATGTGGATATCTAGTTGTTCCAACACCATTTCTTGAAAAGACTGTCTTTTTGCCATTGTATTACCATCTCCCCCTTTGTCAAAGATCAGGTGATTGTATTTATGGGGGTCTCTCTCTGGACTGTCCTGTTCCACTGTTCCATTTGTCTGTTCTTTCACCAATACCACACTGTCTTGATTACCATATCCTTAGAGCAAGTCTTGAAGTCAGGTAGCGTCAGTTCTCCAACTTTGCTATTCTCCTTTAATATTGTGTTGGCTATTATGAGTATTTTGCCTCTCTTGTGTAAACTTTCAAATAAGTTTATCAATATCCACAAAATAACTTGCTGGGATTTGGATTGAGATTGTATCAAATCTATTAACTAAATTGGGAAGAACTGGCTTCTTGACAATATTGAGTCTTCTTATCCATAAACATGGACTATCTCTCCATTAATTTAGCTCTTCTTTGATTTCTTTCATCACAGTTTTATAGTTTTCCTCATATAGATCTTGTACATATTTTGTTAGATTTATACTAGGTATTTTATTTTGCAGGGGTGTGCTAATCTAAATTCTATTGTGTTTTTAATTTCAATTTTATTTTTCATTGCTGACATATAAGAAAGTGGTTGACTTTTGTATGTTAACCTTGTATACTGCTATAATCACTTATTAATTTTGGTAGTTAATTGATTCTTTTGTATTTTCTACATAGACAATCATGTCGTCTGCAAAAAAAGACAGTTTTATTTCTTCCTTCCTCATCTGTATTCCTTTTATTTCCTTTTCTTATTGCACTAGCTAGGATTTCCAGTATGATGTTGAAAAGGAGTGGTGATAGGGGACATCCTTGTTTTGTTTTAAGGCATTCCTTTTTATTCCTAATTTGCTAAGAATTTTAGAATATATGAGCATTGAATTTTAATCAAATGGTCTTTTAAAATCTGTTGAGGTTACCATATATAATTTACTTCAATTTGTAAATATGGTAAGTTAAATTTATAGATTTTTCTGATGTTAAATTGTTCTTACATTCTTAAAATTCACCCAGCTTGGTTATGGTGTGTTATCTTTTCTTTATATCACTTAACTCAGGATTTTTACATCTTTGTTAATGAGTGATATTTGCCTGTAGTTCTCCTTTCACATACTTCTGTCATTTGATTTTGGTATCAGGGTTTTATTGGCCTCATAGAATGTGTTGAGGAGTAGTTCTCTTTTTTCTATCCCTTGACGAGTTTGTATAAGATTGGAATGATATGTTCTTTGAATATTTGGTAAAACTTGCCTGTAAAACTGAGTCTGGTATTATCTTTGTGGGAAGATTTAAAACTACTGTTTCAATTATCTTAATTGGCATAGAACTATTAATGCTTTTTTTTTTCATCTGAAGTCAGTTCCCCTACCCCTATCCCTCATTCTTTTAAAAAATTTAAAACAATAAAAACTTACAGAAAAGTTGAAAGTACAGTATAAAAATTTATTTCTGAATAATTTGATAATAAGTTGCCAAATGATATCCTATCAGTCTTGAATTTTAGTATGTGTTTCTTACAAAAAAGGATAAAAGTTAACCATCAAAATCAGGAAATTAATACTGATACACTGCTACCATCTAATCCTCAGGCCCCATTCAGATGTCACCAACTGTCCCAGTAATGTTCTTTATTAAAAAAGGATCCAGGTCAGAATCATTCATTGCTCTTTTTTGTCTCATCTGTTTTGTTTCCCCCAGCCCTCAGACTTTCCTTGACTGTCACGGCCTTGATACATTGGAAGATGACAGGCCCGCTGTTTTATAAGATGCGCCTCATTTTGGGTTTATCTGATGTTTTCAAATTTATTGTCATAAAATTGGTTATAGTGTTCCCTTTAATTTTTAAATCTTTGGTGGATCTGTAGTTATGTCTCCCTTTTTTAATCCTAATATTACTCTTCTTGTATGCCTTTTCTCTTGTTTTCTTAATTCATTTCACCAGAGGTTTGTCTCTGTTATTAGTTGTTCCAAGAACTAATTCCTGGCTTTGTTGCTTCTC
This sequence comes from Neophocaena asiaeorientalis asiaeorientalis, assembly GCF_003031525.2. Lineage (NCBI taxonomy): Eukaryota > Metazoa > Chordata > Mammalia > Artiodactyla > Phocoenidae > Neophocaena > Neophocaena asiaeorientalis. The sequence goes on along the minus strand of NW_020172632.1, from coordinate 6,070,738 downwards.
TCTATTGTATCTTTGTTTTCAACTCTATTCAATTCTGATTTTATATTTATTATCTTCTTCTTTTTATATTTTTAATTTTATTTCGCTGTCCCTTTTATAATTTCTAAAATGGATTGCCTAGCACATTAATTTTCAGACTTTCTCTTTTTCTAGTATAATCATTTGCAAAATAATTTTTTAATGCTACTTTTACTGCATCTCAGAATTTCTTATATGTAGTATTGGCATTATTGTTCAGTTCTAAGTAAGTATTTTAAATATCCATTATGATGCTTTGATTGACTCAGTAAGTCTTTAATTTTCCAAACATAGGAAAATATGTTTCCCTTTTGGTTATTAACTTGTAATTTAATTTTATGGTTATTGGAGAACATTTATTTATATGATATCACCCATTATGACTGTAATAATGACAGTTTTCTGTAAATGTTCCATGTGCTTGAAGAGAATGTGTTTGTTTTATGTTCAATAGATCAAAAGTCCTGTATTATTCAAAATTTCTATAACTTTACTAACTTTTTCTCTGTTGACCTATTAATAATTGAGAGAAAAGTGTCGAAATCTCCCACCAAGATGGTAGGCTTTGCATTTCTATCACTATTTGCAGCATCATTAGATTCCTAGAAGTTTAAAACTTTTATCATTAGATAACTCCATACCTAATAATTTTTTGGTTTAAATTCTACTTTATCTAATATTAACAGGCTATAGCATCTTTCTTTTGGATAGCATTTGCATGATATGTCTTTTTCTATCCTTTAACTTTCAACTTTTTCATGTCCTTATGCTTTAGGTGTATTTATTATAATTAGCACACAGTGGGAGGTGTGATTTGTTTTGTTTCTTCAGTTCATTCTGACGTGCTCTCAAGTTTAGTCCATTTTCAGTTATGATTACCAACGTATTTGGACATGTTTCTGATATCTTACATTTTGCTTTCTACTTCTGCTTTTTCTGTGCTTTTTTGTTTGTTTTGCCATAGTTTTTTTGTTGTTCATTTTATTTTGCTTTTTTGATTGATTATGAGAGGTTGGGTTTTTTTGTTTTGGTTTTTTTTTCTCCGTATTACTTTTCCCTCTCTCTGCTGGTGTGGAAGCTATACACTCTAGAAGTCTAATGTTAATACCTTAAGCCTTTCCCCGGCAGTACAAGACAGAGGTTGAACAAGACAGAGGTAGAAAACTACCTCTAATTCCTCCATCCAAACTTGTTCCTATTGTTGGACAGTATTCTAGTTCTGTCCTTGTTTCAACTCCACAAATTAGAGAACATTGTTATTTTATACAACAATGTTTTTTTTAGCTCCAGCTCCATGTTTACATATTTACAAATTTATTTGCCCTTCATCAGTTCTTGCACATTTTATACCTTCCTTCTGGGATCATTTTCCTTCTTCTGAAATTTATCCTTTAGAAGTTCCTGGAGTAAGTTTGTCTGTCTTGTTTGTTTATCTGAAAATATCTTTTCTTTCACCTTCATTTTGAAAGATAGTTTTTGGAGTACCCATTCTATGTTGACAATTATTTTTTTTCTTTATTTTATTTATTTTCTTATACAGCAGGTTCTTATTAGGTATCCATTTTATACATATTAGTGTATATATGTCAATCCCAATTGCCCAGTTCATCCCACCACCAACCACCCCAACCCTGCCACTTTCCCCCGCTTGGTGTCCGTATGTTTGTTCTCTACATCTCTGTCTCACGACAGTTATTTTCTGTCAGCACTTTGAAAATACTAGTTCATTGCCCCTTGTTTCCATTTTGTTGTAGAAAAGCCTGTTGATATAATTGGCATTTTTTGGTGAGTTTTCTCACAACACAGGTTTTCTCTCTGTTATTTTCTATATAAAGATCTTCTACTTTGGTGTTCTGAATTTTCACTACCCTGTAAGTAGAAGGGGATTTCTTTAATTTTTTTTTTCCTCCTTGTAGTGCTTGACAGTTCTCAGCCATTAGCTCTTCAAATATTGCTTCTTTTCCATTTTTTTCCTTTGCTTTTGAAACTTTGATTAAAGGTATATTATGCCTTTTTTACTCTGGCCTCCAAATCTCTTATTTTCCAGCTACTTATCTCTCTGATCTGAATTCTGTGAAATTTCTTCAGCTTTTCCAGTTCAGCTGTGTCTAACCTGCTGTTTTATCCATTTTGGTTTTAAAAAATTTATTTCAGCAATTACATTTTTAATTTCTAGAAATTCTGTTTGATCTTTTTCAAAGGTCAGTGGTTTTTTGGGGTTTTGTTTTTTTTTTTTTTTGCGGTACGCGGGCCTCTCACTGCTGTGGCCTCTCCCGCTGCGGAGCACAGGCTCCGGACGCACAGGCTCAGCGGCCATGGCTCACGGGCACAGCCGCTCCGCGGCATGTGGGATCTTCCCGGACCGGGGCACGAACCTGTGTCCCCTGCATCGGCAGGCAGACTCTCACTGCGCCCCCAGGGATCCCCACTGGTTATTTCTGATAGTCTCTCGCTACTTGCTCATATTTTGTGATTCCATCCTTTATTTCTTTAAACATTTCACCCATATTAGTTTATATTCTAGATCTGATAGTTTTAAATTTGAAATCCTTGGGGCGGTGGATGGCTACTTTTGTGATCCTTTGTCTCTTCGGGTTCTTCCTCTGCTTGTCCCCTTGTGTGCCGGGTAGTTTTAAGTGTGAGGGTGTGTGGGTGATCTTTATCTCTGGGTACCCCAGAAGCCTGAGATGAACATGCTTGCCTCCCTAGAGGAAATCTAGAAGCCAGGAGCCCTCAGAACCAGGTCCCCAGGCTCGGTGTAGGAGATGAAGGTCTAGCGCCCCCACTTGGCTGCAGTCTGGTGTCAACACCTGCTTCAGGGCAACCCCATGCTGTAGCAGTCTATTTTTAGCTCACGATTTCCTCCTTTTGTCTCCCCTAGCCGCTGAGATTTTCCTTACCTTCTAGGATACAAGCAACTCAACAAAAACCATATTTTATATATAACCTGGTTATTTTGCAGCAGAAAGGCCCAGAAACAAAACCTCAGTTTCCTCACCTGTAAAATGGTCACCAGTCATAATAACAATAATAGTTAACAGCAATTCTCCCATGAGTTGTTATGAGAATCATAGGAACTCAGATATGGCAAAGCACCATAAATGTGTTATTTTAAGAATCGGCTATTGATATGTTGTTGGTCTTTTACAGTGCTGAGTGCTTTACATGCATTATTTTACTTAATCCTCCAACAGATCTGGTTCTGTCATCACCCCCGTGAGGAAATTGGTTTCAAGGGGTTAAGGGTCATGTGCCTCACCATTGCTATTATCACGATTGTTACGTTGTTGGAGTAGAGGGAAATGAGAATACCTGTGGGCAGAGCGGGTCCAAGGGAGTGGGGCGGGGTGCCTGCCTATTGGTTGAAGGGCCGTGCGGTGCAATGGGGAGTGCTGGGCTGGGACTCAGGAGAAAGGGTAGGTTCTTGCATGGGTGATCTTGAGCCAGCTCAGCTCATGGTCTGGGGTGCTGGCTGCAAAATCCCAGCCTGTTCGTCTCTTGGGAGCAGAAGGGTGCATTGTGGGTGCAGGAGCGTTTCCATACATTGTGAGTCACCATGGAGGTGCAACCCCAGTTGTTTCCCAGGTAGGATTATACTTCTCTGATGTCCCCAGGTTTCTTCTGTGTTTCATCTCTGTGTGCAGTAGAATCCTTGGTGCCCTGTTTTCTGTTCACCACTTAGTTTCTTGAGTGGCTGAACTCCTTGAAGGCAGGCACTGATTCTACTTGGCTCTTTGTGACCTGGCAGAGGCCTGGCGCACCGCAGGTGTTCAGCAAATGATGATGACAGGAATTCACAATGGATCTTCTCTACCGCATTGTGCGCAAACCCCATCTACAGAATCTTTGTAAGCCTCTGTTCATTCGCCTCTGGGACGCTCACTCCTTTCCCCAGTATTGTGTTCTGGCATCATCCCACATTAACATGCTCTGTTGCGTTGCCCTCATAACCACACTCGTTATTTGTCATTCCTGGGGGACAGATTTTTGGTTTGGCAAATATGATCTCTGTTACCTGTCTGCTCCAAGTCGTCTCCTCGTGTGTGACATGGAAAAAGCCTTTGGAACTCGGCAGCCCTGGATCCAAACTGGCTTCTCCACTTGCTGGCTCTGTGGACAAATAGTGTAACCCCGTGAGCTTCAGTCTCCCTACCTCTAAAATGGGGAGGGGGAAGCCAGCCTCCCAGGGGTGGGGAGAGATTTGCGTGCCGTGGGCTCATGGTAAGGGTGAGTTCCCTCCAGTTTCCCTGGCCGGCCTCTGGACCTGCTCCGCTTGCTGGCGTGCTCCACGCAACCAGAGCACTGTGGCTCCCATGGGCCTAAAGCCCCTTTTACTCCACACCTTAGGATGACGACTCCATGAACTGCTGGGCCCACTGGCTCCCTTTGGCCTCTGCCAAGCCCAGCATGTTCTGTGGCTTCCTGAGAGCTGTCTGGGCCCCAACCCCAGGCCCATTGCTCTAGTTCTTGGCTGGCCGGGAGGCAGCTGCCAGCCAACTGTTTACCTTGGGAACGTGGTGTCCTCTGCAACAGCATTTGCCAGCCATGGAGCGAGGGCAGATTTATGAAGTTGGTCGCACAGAAACGATTTAAGGCCCTGGTTGGCCAACAGTAATGTAAAGGTATACAGTGCCTGTCTGCAAAAGATTGCATTTAGGTGCCCACACTTTGGTCTGATTTACAGCATAGGCCAAGGCTCCAATTAGCAGTCATAGCCGTCTTTTAGCCAAAACCTAGCACCTTTCAGGATTATGCAGACTTTCCAGGGCCTGGCCTATGATGAAATTATAGCTGGAGGCTTGTAAATTCATGCGCCATTTATAAAGGCAGTATATTCTTAACTGCCCTGCTGCTCAGCTTACCTGCAAGGTCTGGGCCCCCGTGGCCTAGCTGCTTGTTAAAGTGACCCTAGGAGATTATTGGAAAGTGGGACCTGGTTTCAATCCTGGCTCTCTATTCCTTGCTGCGTGACCTTGGAAAGTGGTTTAGTCTCTCTGATCCTGAATTTCTTCCTCTATAACTTGACTAGTGTGGCAGGACGGGACTTGGGAAGAGTAGTAGACACTTTGCTTTGTGGGGATCAAACAAACTGGGTGACAGCTATAGAGAACCCATCACAGTTTCTGGCACATAGTAGGTGCTCGGTGATGGCGTGTACGTTAGAGTTCCTAAAAGGGACAACAATCCAAGATGGGCTGGCCTCTTCTCTGGTACTCCGCCTAGCTGCCTGGCAGGGGCGGGGGCAGGAGCGGGGGACAGGCGGCAGAATGTTACCTATTGCCTGTGGTCCTTCAGGCAGCGAGGCCTGGAGTCCTGAGGGCGGGGTGGGTGGTCCACCCTGGAGTGAGTCCAAAGTCATCAGCATCACAGGCTGCGTTTGAGCAGCCTACTGAGCAGGCTGTGGCCAAGGCCTTCTTAAAGCACTTACTGCGTGCACTACTGCTCCAGTGCCTAGCCCCATGCTGGACTCATAGCCGAAGGCATGGTAAAGCCAGGTATGCTGATGTGCCCTTAGGCCAGCTATATGCTGTCTCCAGTCTCCCCTGCGCCCAACCCCATCCTCCTCACTGCAGCTTCTGCCCTCATGGGGAGGGGGAGGGCTGTCTGATGGGTGTTGGAGGGAAGCTGATGTCAGGTCAGCATGTGGACAAGTTTCTCCTGATTAAAAACTGTCCACAGGTAGAAACCCTGCCCTTCAAGCAGGGAGTGAGCTCTCATCCTGGGTAGGCTGAGTGCTGTGAGGGGATTCAGTCACGGGGAAGATTAGCAAAAGGAGGGACTGACACAGGGCTGAGGACCAGGCCCTTATGCCACATGAAGGCGACCTGAGGACAAGGGGAGCCGTGGGGTGAGAATGGGTGAGAGGAGTAGGCGTGGCAGCTGCATACCCGTAGAAGCCTGCTGGACATCATCCCATCCTTCAGTGGCAGGAGGATCAGGACAGGGGCCAAGCAGATGGAGGGATGTTTAGAAGGACAGTTACCAGGACCGAGGTGTTGACAAGCAGTCAAGGGAGAGGACAGAGCCCTTCTACCTTGGGAAGTCTAAAGTCCTGGGCCAGTTCTGGGATTGAACACATGACAAGGTAGGGCTGTGTCCTTGTGGGCTCTGGGGTCTTGAGGTCCTCTCTCCAGTCAGCAGGCCCCAGTGCCTGTCCACTCGGTACCAGTTCAGTCTCTGAGGGGAGTGGGCACAGCCAAGAAAGACTCAGTCCCTGCCTTCAGAGAAGCCAAAGTCTGAAAAGACAAGGTTTATACGAAATGGCCGAGGCCAACAAAGCCCACTGCATTGTGCGTTACTGTTTTCTAAGAAGCCCCAGGTTTCTAAGACCTAGAAAATTTTTCAGGTCCTTCTAGCTCCGGGTCTGATTCTTCTCTCTGCTACAGCAAACCCTCATCAGTTTGGGCTTTGCATCGTTCCTGCTTTTCGGTTTCCAGGATGGCACAGACAAGTCCAAGACTACGCTCCGTTTACCTTCAGGCCGTAAGGCACTATGACAGGTTCTAGGTGTCCCAGAAGAGCAAAGAATTACACACTAAGGGTGTCCTGCACATACAGGGTCCTGAACCAAGCGAGGTAAATGGCTCACCCAAGGGGAAGTGGGTGGTCCTTCACTGATTGACTCAGCCTTTACCAAGAGCTCCTCTGGACCAGGCCCTGGGCTGGTGCTGGGCACCATGACACGAATGGGCCACCCTTCTCAACCCTTGTCCCAAGTCTTGGGGGGAGCCAAACACTGGAGCAAGGGGAGTGGACATAAGCGTTGGCCCAAGGCAGGGTGGAGTTTATTAGGAGGAGAGGTGGAGGACGGTGTCATGTTGTGGGAATGCCTGGGAGTTTGCTGGGGCTGGAGTAGAAGGCCTGGGGTGGAGAGCAGCAGATGGGAAGGTTGACTGGGGCTGGATCACACAGAGCCACGCATGCAGAGGAACTGGGACATTATCCTGGAGATCCACTGAGGGCCGCTATCATCAGCGGCTGCTTTCGAAAGATCACTTTGATAATGACAGGTGAGGGATGGAACCCCAGGGGATGGCGCTCAGTATGACCCTGGGCCCGCCTCCAGGGGTCATTAAGCTACCCCGCTAAACTGGACCCTTTGAATGTGTCCCTCTGCCTTTCCGCCCCACCTGCATGCTGTTGCACTTCCCAAGCCCAGGCTCCCATCACATTGCTTACACACCTTGTGCGTTTGACAGTGAGCCCTTACAGCCTGACAAGCAGTGCCCACTGCAGGCCTGGGGCTTCCAGCCCCTGCTGGCCTCATCCCATATTATCCGGAGCCCCATTCCCCATCTAATCAGCTGCTCCGTCCTGCTTTGATTTGGGGCTCTCCTAAGGACATTTGATTGGCAGTAACTGGAGTCAACCATAAGCTCATGCAAAAGGGCAGATTATTTATGTGTTTTCTGCTGTTCTGTTAACAATGACTTCAGAAGGGCATATGGAATGGATAAGGGATTATTTAGAAATCAGAAATTTGCAGGAGACTGGAAAGAACTTGATAAAAACCATTTAGGTACTATAATGTGCTTCACTCAAAAAAAGGTATATATTTACCTCGTCTGTCTGATTATACAGGAAGTGAATTAGGAGAGGTATTCAGAAATGTTCTTGGAGTGACAAGATATTTCATGGAAGCTGCTGGACAGCACCGTGTGAGCACGTGCTCTGCCGCGTGTGTGTTTCAAGGCGGACCTGGTGGGCTCAGAGGGTAGGTTCCTCCCCAGCCGGCCTCAGCCATGGGATGTGGTTGCTCTGCATCTGGATACCTGCTGCTGCCCCCACCCGCTTCCTCCACAACCCCAAGAGGCTTTCCGGATGCTTTCTCACCTCCCTGTGTTTCGCTGGTTACCAAATGCTGATGACTCGGACTCCTAAACCTCTCTGTCCAGCCAGACTGCCTGAGTCAAATCCTACCTGCTACCACACTCATCCCTGGAGTGGGGACTCCTCAGCCAACCCACACAGATACCCAAATCTGCAGGTGCTTAAGTTCTTTATGTAAAATGGGCTAGAACAGTCGACTTCTGTATCCGTGGGTACCATGGATACGAAGTTGGTTGAATCCACAGGTGCGAACTGGTGGATGCAGAAGCAGAGTGTATTTTCCATCGGAGGGAACAGAAGCAAGTTCCATAATGCTGTGTGCTTCAGTTCCTCCATCTGTAAAGTAGGGACCATGATGATATCACCTACCATTGGGGCCATTCTGGGGACTTGATGATACAATGTACAGCGTCCAGGGTGGCCCAACCGTGACCGAACAGATACATTTTGTTTCTAGTCCCAGCCTGGGGTTTAGGGAGGAGAGCGGGTCTGGGCGCTGGGCACAAACCACGCTGAGCTCCAGGCTGGCTATGAGTGATGGATGAACATGGTCTGCAGCGTAGTGCTCTCCTCCCACACCTGGGAGTAAATGCTTCTTGTTTCGACGGATTGCAGCTTCCCAAGGTGCCTTGTTTCAGAGTTAAGCGGCTTTTGTTGCTCAGGCTCTCCCAAAGCAGGTCAGCACAGCCCCAAGCCCACTGGGGCAGGGTAACCCGGTGCCCTCATGTAAGCACGCACTCACCCACACACCCTCTTCAGGTCCCCTTCAGTCCTGCTCTGTGCCAAGGCCAAGCCACAAATGAGGTCCGAGGCAGGGGATTTTCAGAATGAGGGTGGCCCAAGAGGCCACTGACACACTGCTTTGCAGGGAAGACAGTGACCTGGTCACCTGAGGCAGGGGCAGGGGTGGCCAATCTTTAGACCTGAGAGTCCCCGTGGAACTTTCTGGAACATGCCAGCCTTTCATCTCTGAGCCTAGAGAAGCTACCCCTGCACGGCACTCAAGTCTGCCCAGAGAGACAGCTGCCAGTCCCTCTCAGATCCCCAGGTCCCCTGCCCTCCTTGTGAGGCCTTATCCATTCTGCACCCCAGAGCATGTCTCCTTCAAGCCTCACAGGCCCTGACGGAGCCTGGGAGGATAACAGAGTGTCCTTCACTGGTGGCTTCAGCAGGGTCAGAGAGGATGTTAGGGGTGGGGAATCCCTCCTGAGCCCCGTGAGACAGTGGCTCTTGGGATTGTCCCCCAGCTTCTCAGAGCTGGCCAGTAGGGCCTGGTAACAGGTCAGGACTGGTGGGGCCTGTGTCACTGCCTCCCTGATGTGACCCCTCCCCACCTACACCCTTCCCCAGTGTCCCTATTGCAACAGACTCAAACCTGAGTCCAGATCGACAACAGAAGAGGAAACTTGCCTGAACTAATGAGCTGCTTGATTAGTCCCGTGGTGCCAGACCTGAGTCAAGTCCTGGCTCCTTCTCAGATTTGCTGTGTGACCTTAGGCAGTCATTTACCCTCCCTGAGCTTTGGTTCTCTAGTTTTATAAGCTAATACATAGAAATAAACTGGCACTTTGCCTGGTCCCTACTGCCTGCCCCTACCTCAGTTATCCAAACGTTACCCCAGAGGGCTGTGGTTGGGTTGGTGGGATCCTCTGGATACCCCAGAAAAGGGCTTGGATTCAAATCCCACTCACTGTCTGACCTCAGATGATAGTTCTGCCTTCTTTGAGCTTCAGTTTCCTCATCTGTCAAAAAGAAGTTGTCATGACTGTCCCTCCCTTCCTTGTTTTGAGGATGCTCAGATGGGACTGCAAATGTGAAAGTCCCACAAGGGCAGGTTATGGAAGGTAAGATGTTATGTCCAGGAACTCAAGGTAGGGTCTTCTGGCCTTGTGGGTGCCCGATGGCGTTCTCTGCACTGACAGGAGTCCTTGAGCCAGACTTTGGGGGAGGCCCAGTGTACTGGTTTCTCTTTAGGGACATCCAGGGAGGGGATGCTGGAACACTGGCCAAACCCTCGTCTGGCCAACAAGGCAGGCCGCTCCACCTCTCTAGACCCTTCTGGCCATCCTCCCCCTTGCCTTCCCTACTTCACTCACACTGGCCTCTTGCTCTAGCTCTTTTCCTACCTCAGGGCCTTTGCACTGGTGTTTCGTCCTACCTGGCATTCTCTGTCCCTAAAGCTTAGTGCGCCTGGCTCCTTCTCATTCTTGAGCTCTCAAGTCAAATGCCACCTCTTCACACTACTTCTGTCCCATCACAAGGCCAAGTGCTTTTTCCCATAGCACTCACATGGTCTGACATTATCTTACTTACTTACTTGGCTAGTGTCTGTGTCACCCCAATAGCATGTTACCTGCACAAGGGCAGAAGTCATGTGTGTCTTGTTCACCACCATGTCACCATCAGCTGGAATGGTACCCAGCCTCCTGTAGGCACTTAACGTTAGATTAGATGGGTGAGTGGGGATAGATGGGTCACGGTTGGATGGAGAGGTGGTGGATGGATAGGGAAAGGCTGCCTCAGATCCGGGGTACCATCTCAGCAGGTGTGTAAGCCGAGGGGAATGGTCCCTGGCAGGGGGCCATGGAGTGGATTACTGTTCTTGGGGAAAGTGGATGAAGTAACCCCACAAGTCCCTCCAGCCTTGGCTGTGCTCTCCTGGTGTATCCCAGATCTGAAGGACAACCTGTATTCACCAAGGCTTCCAGGGGTGGGGTTGGCTGCAGCTGCCAGACCAGCCAGTGGGGGAAATGTCTTAAGAAAGGCAGACCTACTAGAGCATGGACTTGAGGATATGGGAAGGGGGAGGGGGAGGCTGTGACGAAGTGAGAGAGTGGCATGGACATATATACACTACCTAGCGTAAAGTGGATAGCTAGTGGGAAGCAGCCGTGTAGCACAGGGAGATCAGCTAGGTGGTTTGTGACCGCCTAGGGGGGTGGGATAGGGAGGGTGGGAGGGAGGGAGATGCAAGAGGGAAGAGATATGGGGACATATGTATATGTATAACTGATTCACTTTGTTCTAAAGCAGAAACTAACACACCATTGTAAAGCAATTATACCCCAATAAAGATGTTAAAAAAAAAAAAAAAAGGCAGAGAAGGTTGTTGGTCCCCTTGCTCGGGCTGTGGAGTCAGCTGGAATACCAGCTTTGTGTTGCCTTGGTTGGGGCCTGACACCAGTTGAGGACTGGAACAAGTTCCTTATTACCTCTAAGCTCAGTTTGTTCATAGGTAAAATGGAAATAACACTAGTACCTTCCCGGCCCCCAGGTTGTTAACTGTTTAAGAGGACCGATTAAGCCAACAGGAGTCTTCGGTTCTGTTGCTGAGGAAGTTTGTCTCTGCCTGCCCAACTCCCTCCTCTAGGGTTGATGATAAAAATAAAAACAGAAAACTCTCATAGAGATAGTCTCATGTAGGGCTGCAGCCCAGGGTCCAGTCAGGTCCTCCCTCCGCCCCTTGGCCTCCAGACGGCAGGGAGGGGACCGGAGGAACCGTCCTTGCGAATGAGCGCGGAGCAGGCTGAGGGGATGGTGAACAGAGGGGGAATGTTTCTATTAGGCTTTTGGAATGTTTTCTTTTTTTCTCCAAGAACTGGTTGTGGTCATGTAAATCACCCTGGAGAAAAATCAGAGGGTCCCCATACGCATCTGTTGGTTTTGGTTTTTATAAAGAAAAAAAAAAAAAAAAAAAAAAAAAAAACACATT
>NW_020172632.1:5989634-6058768 GCF_003031525.2 Neophocaena asiaeorientalis asiaeorientalis | reverse complement strand
TTTTTAAAAAAAAAAAAAAAAAAAAAAAAACGAAGACAGCAATCTTTGCGGTCTGCTTAAAAGTATTTTAATCATCAATGAACAAGGGAAGAGTAAACCCCTGGAGCAGGCAGGAATGTGGCCAGGGGACCTGAGGAGGCAGGCCCCGTGGGGCTGCCCATCCCCCTGCCACCTGGGTCCCTCTGCACAGAGCCAGCCCACGCACGGGGCTTGTGTGCAGGCTCATGGGGTCCCTGCCTGCTTCCACTCCCATGGGGTCTGCCCTCCACCCATAGAAGTTTAGGGTTGGGGTGTATGGTGAGGCCCGGAGAGCAGGTAGGGGAGAGTCCAGGGGGTTCCATCTTTGGGTGTGGGCAGGGGGTCTGTGAGAGAGTGTGTGTCTGCGTGTGATTGCCTGTACCGGGTGTGTGTTAAGCACTGGGGGGATTGGGCATGCGTGTTTGTATGAGCAGGTCTGTGTGGTGTGTGTGCGGGTTGTTCGCAGTGTGATTGAAATGTGTGCGGTTGTAGAGCTCATGTTTGGGATTGGGATTGGGGTGTGGGGGAGGTTTGGTGTGGGATGGGGGTGTCCGTGCAGTTAAGTACATACGTACTGGGGTTATGGTTGGGGAGTGTGTGGCAGAGATAGACATATACCCACTGCACCCCCCGTGTATCCCTGTGTGTCAGCCCCCACAGCATACGCAGACACTCCCAAGGCCACACCCGTGCACACATCCCGCACACCCCCGGAGCACACTCTCCAACACCCTCCTCTGGTAGATGTGCCTGTGTGTGTGGTTAGGTGAAGTGAGTGTGAACGTGCATATGTTTGTGTGGGGTATGAGTCTGAGTGTAAGTTTGGGGGTGGGTGGTCATGGTCTGTGCTTGTGTTGCGGGGAGCAGTTTGAGTGGGTGAGCGTTGTACATTCAGCGTGTGTGTGTGAGGTGTATGGTGTTGTATTGGGCGTTGACTATTTTGGGTGTGCACGTGGTCAAGGCACACGTGTGTTTGGAGAAGTGTATTTGAAAATCTGTTTGCTGTACGTGCGTATATATTGGGTATGGGCGTGTATATTGGCCTTGGGTTCGTGTGTGTGTATTTCAGTGTGTGGTAGGATGTTGGATGTGCGTTGGGGGGGCATGTGTGTCAGGTGTAGGGTGAGGGAGTAGGGCTCACACTGACTGGGAGAGATGAGTCTCCTACCCAGCCCAGGCTGTGATTTGAACCCAGGAGCCTGTAGCCCCCACTTCCTCCTCAAGTTGAGGACCATGTGAGGTGCTGGAGGGGGCATCTGGGAGAATCTTGGAGGGAATGAGATTGAGCAGGGCCTGGAGTGGTGAAAAGAGCACGGTGTCCAAGGACTTTCAAGGCAGAGGGACCAGGAGGCAGGTCAGCCAGTGCATCCAGGAAAGGAATGGAGTGTAGGGGTAGGGGGGGCAGAAGGAAGTGAGGCTTGTGCCATGGCATGGTGAGTCTGAATGTCAAGCCCAGGAGTGGAGACTTGATCCTGTGGGCAGAGGATGGAAAAGATGGAGCAGGCATGACTGCAGAGCTCACAAATGGAAGAGGCCCTAGTAGGGGCGGTAGTGCCAACAGCACTCTCTCAGGTACTCATGGGGTCCCTGAGAAAAGCAGCCCCTTCCTGAGGTTTCACCTTGGTCCCCCAGGGCTCTGAGCTGCCTGCAGTAGATCACTGTTTGACCTGGCCTCTTCCCAGCATGCAGGGAAGCAATAGCGCAGAGGTTGTTACCCCGTTTGGCAGATGAGGACGCTGGACCAGAGGGGAGGCTCCTCCCTCCCCACCTGAGCATCTCCCACTAGCTGTGAGAGGCCTCCATCCTGGGGACCTGGGGTTTGGGTGCTGAGTGTAGGTGGGCTGCCACAGTTTCCAAAGAGCTACGTTGTGACGTCCCAAGGGCTTCCTTGCATCCCCAAGAGGTGGGTGTTTCGGGTGTGCTGAATTACTCTGAGTGTGACGTAATCACTTGCTAGAAATTTTGCAAAACCAAAAAGAACAGATGACTCAAACCACCACAATGGAATGTTTTCTTTGGTCATGAGCTCATCCACGTATGACATGGTGCTTAGCACAATGTCTGGCGCATGGTAAGTGCCCAACAGGGGCGATTTCAGATTCATTGCCAGGATTTTAGAGTGAGAAGGGTCCAAGCTATGGACCAGTCCAGGCCTCATCTCAGATGAGGTGCTTCACTTCTCTGTGCCTCAGGTTCTCAATGGGGTTGTTGAGAAGATTATTAACAATAATGAGCGTTGATGAATTTAGCGCTGGGCCTAAGAAATTTCCCACGATTCCAGGTGCGTCATCGCGATCGTTTTTCATGGCCGTCTTGCAGTCCATCATGAGGACTGTGATGCAGTCTACTCAGCTTTTCTCCCACTGTTGGATATTAGGTTGTTCCTAATTTTCCACTATTCATCTTTGGTGACAAGAATGTTTCATTCACCATCTTCTTGCACAAAGTTTGTCTGATCTTCAGCCTGGCTGGGCGCCCAGAACCCAGACGTCAAACAGCAATGGAACCTGGCACTGTGTGAGCCAGTGTTCGTTCTGTCCACCGTCACATCTAACCCTCCAGCCCCTGGGGCAAGGCTTTCCCCCTCTGAGCCCTATGTTCCACCGGCACCACCTCCTTCCTGCCCAGGCCTACTGCCGAGAAAGGCCAGGGAAGCTCGCTTGCTAATGTGTTAATGGGCTGGGCTCCCTCTGGTGCTAAGGGCTGAAAACATCACCCATGATTTGCAGTGGGTCAGTCTGCAATCTCCACCCAATGTGAGCATGCATGGCTGAAGGAAACTGAATCCTTCCTGAATAAAATTGAACCCAGAGTCCCTGAGGCTGGCAGAGGAAACCACAAGAAAACCTTGTGAGGTGGGCTCAGTCTTGTGGCCCTGTCTCCTATCCCAGAGTTGAGTCCCCTTTTACGGGTCCCTGGCTGCTCTGCCCCATATCAGTCCAAGGAGGTGTCACTTCCCAGTTTGTCCTATGGCTCAAGGGTTTGCCATGACCTTCCCTTAGTACCCCAGAACTTCCGCTTTGCCCCTTCCTAGGTGGGTGACTTGAAAAGGGTGCTGCTCTGTGACTCTCTTTACTCATCTGTAATATGGGGATGATAACAATAAAACCTACCTTGTGGTGTTGTTGTAGGGATTAAAACACTTATTGCATGTAAAGCACTTGAAACAGGGCCCAGCACATGGTAAGCACTCAGTAAATGTTAGCTGTTGTTGTTTTAGCTCAAAAATGACTTTGCTTTTGCAGTCACTTTTCTGATAAGGGACTTGTACCCAGCATATATTAAGAACTCTTACAATTCAATAATGAAAAAGATAAATAATCTAAGTAAAAAATGGGCAAAGGACTTGAATAGACATTTCTCCAAAGAAGATGTACAGATGGCCATATGAAGAGATGCTCAACATCATTAACTGTCAGGGCAATGCAAATCCAAACCATAATGAGATACTACTTCACACCCACTAGGATGGCTGTAATGAAAAAGATGGGCAGTAACAGGTGTTGACAAGGACATGGACAAATTGGAACCCTCATACAGTGAGGATGGGAAGGCAGAACAGTGCAGCTGCTTTGGAAAACAGTCTGGCAGTTCCTCAAACAATTAAACATAGAATTACCATGTGATCTAGCAATTCTGCTCCTGGATATATACCCAAAATAAATGAAAACATGGGTCTTCACAAAATTTTGTACCTGAATGTTCACAGCAGCATTATTCACAATAACTAAAAAGTGGAAGCAACCTAAATATCCATCAACTGATGAATAAAATGTGGTGCATCCATAGAACGGAATATTATTTAGCCACAAAAAGCATGAAGCACTGATACATGCAACAGCATGAATGAACCTTGAAAACATTATGCTAAGCAAAAGAAGCCAGCCACGAAAGATCACATGTTGGATGATTCTAGTTACATGAAATTTCCCAAATAGGCAAATCTATAGAAATAGAGAGTAGATTAGTGGTTGTCAGGGGTTACCGAGAGGGAGGAATGACTGCTAATGGGTATGGGGTCCCTTTTAGGGATGATGAAAATGTTCTAAAATTGATTGTGGTAATAGTTGCACTACTCTGTGAATATACTTCAAAACACTGAGCTGTGTGCTTCAAATGGATCGACTTTATGGTTATGTGAATTACATCTTAACAGAGCTGTAAAAAAAAAGAAAAGAAAAAAATAAAGACTTTATGAAGGGCTCATGGAAGACCACAGGGAAGCAGACACAGAATGACATCGCCCAAAAAACCTGGCCCACTTTCAGCATTCCTCCTGGTCTGCTTTCATAGGGCAGAGGCCATCTAATCCTCATCTTGCCATAGCAGGTCAGCAACTTCTGAACTCATGCAGGCCTGTCCCCAAAAGCCAGGCCCAGAGTTGTGGTCACAGTGAAAGACAGTGTGGTCAAGTGGGAGGACCCTGAGCTGGGATTACGTAAGCGTGACACCATTGTCATAGGATTAGCAGAAGTCATAGGCGTAAGCATGTGGCCCAGAGCAGGGGTCCACATATCATGTGTGGCCCTCCTCCCCTGCCCCTTACTGCCATGCGAGTGCCCCCCCACACTCCCATCCATGATGGACATGGCAGTGCTAATGGCAGCATGCTACAGGTCTGGCAGATAAGCACCTACTCAGTGCTGCACAGAGACCCCAGTTCTCCAATTAGAGACATGCACAAATAGGGCCTTTTGCTGGAAAGGGCAAAGTCCAATGTTGGTGTGAGTACGGATGCCCTCAGAACTCACCCCTGAGCCCTGCCTTCAGGTGCCTGGCGGTGCACACGAGGTGTGGCATGCCAGAGCCAGAAGGGGTCTGTGAGACCATCTTCAGTCCCTTCCCCTTTATTTTATTTTATTTTATTTTTTGGCCACAACATGCATCATGCAGGATCTTAGTTCCCCAACCCACGACCAAAACTGTGCCACTTGCAGTGGAAGTGCCAGGGAAGTCCCCCTTTATTTTATAGATGGTTAACTGAGGCCCAGAGAAGTGAGGTGGTACAGTGGAAAAGAGGAAGTGCATTTTTGCATTCAGGTCCCGGTCAGCCAGGGACTCCTGTGGCGGCCTTGGACAGGAGTCATCTTTAAAAGGTGGAGTTGCTGAGAAGGTAAAGCCAGCAGACACAAGGTCCAGTTAGAGCTTGGCAGCTGGAGGGGAGAGATTCAGCCCGTGTTCAGCAGAAACCAACCCCGTATAAGGGAGCAATGAGAGACAGACCAGCAGGGAGAAGTCGGAGAAGCAGGGGGATTCTGTCCTTGAGTTTTTAAAAATAAATGTTTGTAAAAGTTTTTATATGCTTGTTGCAGAAAACATGGAAAACACAATAAGCATAGATTTATAAGAAAACAAAAGTCCTCTCTGCGGCTCCCTCACAAAGAGACTCTCAAGTTGGACCTCTTTGGGCTGTTCCTGGCTCCTTGAGGAAAATGGAAATGGACTGTATGAAACATATTTCGAATGAGAAATTACCATCATTCTTCTCTGGTAATCCCCGGCAGCCCGGCTTGGCTCGCACAAAGGGAGAGGCAACAAATAGAATTTGCCAGACCCAGTCTGAGCCCGGTTCACCGAGTTTGTGTTCCAAACTGCACAGTCATTCAAAAGTCAATGAAAACCCATTGTGTTGCATGCAGTTAGCAAATACCTTAGACTGGGCCCGCGGGGTCCACTGGAGGGCTCGCTGGTGGTGAAGTTCTGGGAGCTACCTGTGTCGGCGGGACTGCCTGGGTTAGGGCCTGAGAAATGGGACCTTACAGAGATAAGCAACACCTTCCATCCATTAAAGGCAGGACCGTGAAAGGTGGAGAAGAGCTCGGGACCCAGGAGTCAAGAGCTAGTTCTCTGCAGATGCAGGAGGAGAGGGAGGGGCCACAGATGAGGACCCACTGTTGTTACCATCTTCAGCCCATGTTGAAACTGGAGCTGCTGCCTTTTTTCTGGGTGTGAGGAGGAGAGTGCCCCGAGGCCAAAGGTCAGGGAGCCCTGGGCTGGGAGCCTGGAGTCTGGGCTCCCTGTCTTGGTGTCACCATTGACTTGCTGGGCAGCCCTGAACAGGTCTCTTCTTCCCCAGCCTCAGTCTCCCCAGTATAAAACGGGCAGACTTATTCTAACACCTGTTCCTGTCAGACCTGTGATTTTAAAAAGAGCCTTTTTCTCCTTACCCAGGGTGGAATGGGACATGGATGGCTAACCCCAATTGAGCAGATTGTTTCAGTAAGCAAACATGCCCTGAACCCCTGCTGTGAGTACAGTCTACTGCTGGGCCCTGGGTGAGAGGCCAGCTGGTGGGACCAGCACTATTCCATGTCTGAGTCACAGCCCCGGTGGTGGGAGCAAGGGACCCAGAGGCAGACAGTTACGATCCTGAGTCCTAGGGTCTGTGATGAGGGAAGGCCAGGGCTGTGGGACCCCAGGGGAGCCTTGCCCTAACAGTAGGGGAATCAAGGAAGGCTCCCTGGAAGAGGTGGCATATGATCTGAAACTTGGAGGATGAGCAGGATTTTGCCAGGTGAAGTGGCAGGAGAAGGGCACCCTGAGTAGCAAGTGATGGGAGCAGAGGTACATCAGTGCAGGCTGCATGGAGAATGACACCCATGCCTGGCATGCAGTAGTGCTGGGGCGGGGGCCTGTCCACGCCCAGAGGTGGAAGGTCCTGCCATCTCCCTCTCTCTTTTTAATATTTTAAAGTATTGTTGAAATATAACTCACAAGATTCATCTTTCTAAAGTATACAGTGTTTTGAGTATAGTCACAAAGTTGTGAAACCATTATTACTATCTTAATTCCAGAACATTTTCATCATGCCTAAAAGAAACCCTGTACCTGTTAGCAGTCACTCCCATTCTCCCCTCCACCCAGCCTCTGGCAACCACCAATCTACTTTCTGTCTCTATGGATTTGCCTATTCTGGCATTTCATGTAGATGGAATCGTACAATATGTGGTGTTTTGTATCTGGCTTATTTCGCTCGCCATAATGTTTTCAAAGTTTATCCATATTGTAGAATGTATCAGTGTTTTACTTCTTTTTATGGCCAAATAATATTCAATTGTATTGATATGCTATTTTTGTTTATCTATTCATCACTTGATGGGTATTTGGGGTTTTTTCTATATGATTTGATTTAATGATTTGAAAAATTAAACTTATTATTACTGATTCACTTGTAGGAGTAAGAAATGGTAGATCCCATGCAGTCTCTTATCTCATTTGGCCCTTACAATAAACCTACAAGGAAGGAGTGTTAACTGTTTTCCAGAAGATAGCTCTGGACCAGAGCGGCTAAGTACCACGCCTAAGGGCAGGGACCAGTCAGCAGCGGAGCTGGGACTTGAACCCAGCTCTGCCTGCTCTAAAGCCCGCAGCCCATCCAGCTGGCTCAGAGACGTGTCCCCAGACATTCAGCTGAGGCTGCAGAGAAGGACGTTGAAGGAGCATTTGCTCCCCACGGCGCTCTGTGGCTCACGGCTGCTGCTGCGGCGTGAAAGGCAGCCTTGCCTGCCCCCATGCAGTTTCGTGGTTCGGACCTGCCTATGTGTCCTCTGCCCTAGCAGTGAGCTTGTTTGTGTCCACTGTTTACTTAAGCTGGCCGCTCTGTCTCCTGAGACTCCACAGTCATCACTCGTCATCACGTGTGAAACAGCTTGGCGATGTCACTCTGTGAGGAGGCATCCCTCAGTGCATCCCATGGGGTGAGCCTGGGTTCCCTGATGCAGCCACACAGCTGTCATCGTCATGGGCTGTGTCACCATCCATGAAAGTTGGTCACCATCCATGTCTTCCTTGGTCCTCAGATCCCCTCTGGAGGTCATCATGTTGTTCCCATGTATTTGTGTGGAAACTGAGATCAGGGGGAAGTCCTTCGCCCACATCACATAGGACAGGGGCAAGTATCTGATCCAGACCTGACTCAGATCTTTCAGGCTCCACATTGAGGGTGGGAGCATCCCCAGGTCGTGTTATGCAGGACAGCTCACCCAAAGCCACGTGCAGAATTAAGAAGGAAGTCTAGTTCTTCTGCAACCTAGATCTATCTATGAAAGTATCACACTGGCCACTGTGAATTTTTTTTTAAACTTCAACAAAACAGAGTAGTATAAAGTATAAAGCAAAAGTATAATGTATCAAGAGGTAGAAAGTAGAGAGTAAAGTATAAAGAAAAAAGGAAAAGTTACCTCTAACTATAGTACTCAGAAATAACCACTGTTTAACATTTTGGAGTATTTTTCCAGACTTCTCTGTGTATATGATAATTATACTCTTTACAGGAAGGGAATCATACTAGATGTGTTGTTTGGTAATTTGCTTTCTTCACTGCAGTGTATTTTGGGCACCTAGCCGTGTGCACTTAGCTGAGTGAATGAATGAGTGAGGAAATGAATGAATGACTTGTCTGCTCTCTTGTGCCACTGGACAAGTCAGGCTTTGTGAACTCTGCCCAGACTACCTTTCCAGAGCTGGGAGTCTTCATCTCCATCCTGTCATTGATTCCCTGTCCTCTGTAGCCTTGGACCTCAGTTTCTCTGTCTTCACAGGGGGTCACTGGTGGTGACCCGTGGTGATAGAGCAGAGCCTGGTGCCGATTCTCCACAGCCCTGGGAGTGGGTAACACTATACCATCATTTCCATCCTTGCAATGCCAACAAAGATGTTGAACCCCAGAGAGATTAGGTGATTTGTGCCGCTCATAGAGTGGAAGGGATTTGGGATTTGAACTTCAGCCTGGATGACTTCAGAGTACTCTTTAACCCAGAATGAGCATGTCCTGAGAATCCAGGGGTCCAAAGCTGGGGGCAGGGGCAGCCGTGCCCTCTCTGGGCTGTCGTGGTGTCCCCACCTATAACACAGAGGCCTCCGAGGGCCAGCCAGTCCTGACATTGTGTGAGTCTCAGGTCCCCACGCAGCCCAGCCCAGCCACCTTGCTATTACCCCTGAGCCTAGGAGGACCCAGAGAGGAGTCTGGCCCAGGACCTGCCCCCAAAGCCCAGAGCCTCTGCAGAGGAGCCACCATTGGCGCTGAGCCCTGGTGTCTGAGGGAATTCCAGGCTGAGGGAACAGCATATGCAAGAGCACAGAGGTGTAAAGTTCCAAGAGCCCAAGTAGTCCGTGTAAGTGGAGACTAGAGAGGGAGGAGGGAGCTTGGGGAGCCAACCACCGCTGGAAGGCCTGCAGATTCAGACAGTGGGAAGCTGGAAATGCCAGGCTGAGGGCCTGGGGTTGCATCCTGAATGCAGTAGGGAGCCATCGAAGGGTCTTTGCAATGTTGGGGGCAGGTTGCCATTTAGGAGTCTCTCTGGCTGCAGGACAAATGGTGGATCTGGGGGCAGTGACCAGGGTAGAGACAGTGAGGAGAGTGGCAGGATTGGCATATAACTGGCACTGCCAGAGGGAGTGAGTGGTTGGAAGACCTCACCTAGGCCCCACCCAGGCTCCCAACTTGATTCCCCCAGGACGGAGCTGGAGACTCCTCTCTCTGTCCTCAGCCCCCACTAGCAGGGCGCCCCAGCTGGGCCCCAGTGTAAGGCAGTGATTTTTTTTTTTTCTGTAAATTATTGGTGCCCAAGTCATAGCTGAGTGGCTCAGCACAATGGCATCCTTCTCTTTTTGTCCTCCTTAATTTTAGAATCCAAAGCTAAATGTTTTAATTTTACATTATTCCTGACATAATGCTAATGAGTTCCAGGTGTCCCCCTGAGTCAGGCTGTGCAGCCAGCCATCTGGGCGGGGCCCTGCTCCCCAGGACGCCCCTCCTGCCACCCTCTCGGTTCTCAGAGAAGTGCCTCGCAGCGTGTTCCTCCTTAAGGACCCCTTCCTGCTTTATCATATGGTTGTAATTTTTTTCAGTTTACTTGATCGTTCTTTTGTGTGGTAACCACAGGGTGATTCTCCCTTGCTCGAGGGACGGAAGGTTCCCACGAGAGCCGGACAGCTTGCCTGGCCCAGCAGAAGGCATGCTTCCCTTTCAGACCCCTGAGGCACCAGGCGCAGGTGAGGGGTGGGATGCCTCCCCCAGACCCTTCCAGCGCTTTCCAATCTGTGTTGGACTGAACATCTGGAGAATTTGTGTTTTAAGGGAAATAAACACTCTCAGGGGATCTGAAAAACAGTGTGGTGGCTATTATCGCTAGTATTGTTATTTTCTGGTGACGTGAAACATTTACTTCTTTGTTTCTAGTCATTTCTTGCCCGTGGCCTAATGTTTCCTAAATCTGCAGACCCGTCTGCTTTTTGTTGAATGAGATGTGAGAACAGGGACAGGGCTTTGGCATCAGACAGCCTTGGGTTCAGTCCGGCTGCTGCTCTAAACCCCTGGGTGCCCTGAGCACAGGCTCTCTGGGAAAGAGGGTGATAGAGCACCTTCTGTCCAGGGTGCCCCGAAGAACACAGACGGCGGTGCACAGAAAGGGGGCCGCACAGGCCGACTCAGAGGTGCACACCTCAGGAGCAGTTTTCCTCCCTTCTGCCTTTTCCACATCCTCGTGACAGGGCAGACAATGGTCTCTATTTTATTCATGTCAGGTCTGAACCTGAAGTCCACAGACTTGAGTGTGAGAGAGTGTAACTTGAAAGTCTTCCTTGAACTCCCATCCTGTTCTGAGTCTCCGTAGCTGAGTAGCAAATCTCAGGCAGTTCACAAACCCCTGCGCCAGTTCTGTGGGTGGGAGGGGCTTGCACTGAACCGAGGGGTCCTCAGAGTCATTTCTCACGCTGGCATCTTCTGAGCTGTCCTGCACCCCACCTTGTCTTTGCCCAGAGCCCAGCGGTCTCCCATCCATCTGAAAGGCTGCCCTGGGGCCAGCTTGGACTCAACATCTGGGTGTGGGACCTCCTGAGAGATCCAGAGTCCTGCCCGCCTGGGAGGAGCCCTGCTTCAGGTCCCACAAGCCTAACTGGGGGTGCTATCAGCACACCAGAGCCTGGCCCCAGGGTGAAAGGGCAGAGCTCTGAGCCTCCCCACTTTGAGGGAGCCCTGCCGTCTCCCCGTGTCTTGCTTTCCCTCCAGCGTCCCTTTCCCAGCCAGACATTTTCCAGGGGTGGGAACACAGGAAGCTTTGCTCTTCCTCCCACCTAGGCTTCTCCTGGGCTCCACTAATTTGGAGGGCTCCCTGCCCTGCTCCACACTTCCCTCAAGGTTCGTATGTTTGTTGCTTTCTTCTTTCATTCATTAACAGATATTCTCACACAAGCCCACTGTGTGCCAGGCCTGTGCTGGGCACTCTCAGATGGCTTGGGGCGGAAAATCATTTGAAATATTTACTGTGTGTGACTCATCTCTGTCTCCAGAGTTCTTTCCATTTGGCCCCGAGACCTGAGATTTTGAAACCCAAAAGCCAGGAGTTCACTCCTGTCTGCTCTGCTTTCTGCCAACTAATCTCCTCCAGAAGCACTTGGGTGGAGGCACAATGCTGTTACTACATACCCATTTGACAGATGAGAACTGAGGCCTAGCAGGGAAAGGGACGTTCCCAGGACACCTGGCCCAGGGGAGTCCTCTGTGGCTGAACCAGCCAAGTGCACAGCTCCCAGCTGGATGTCTCTTGCACAGTGGGCCAGTTGGGAGGCATGAGCAGTGGCTCGAGAAGCCCCAGAGTGAGCCTGTGAGCCTCAGTCCTGCCTCTGGCGAGGTTGCCGTGATACTGGTTAGACCAGGGAAGAGAGGTGTCCTGCAGACTGAGGCACTTGGTCACTGGAAAGGTCTGCCCTGTCTCTTCCTTTCTTCTCGTCCTTCTGTAGGTTGGATTTCATTTGTTTTGTTGTTGTTTGTGTACTTGGTTCCTAATGGCAATTGACCTTCCTTCATTAGCTCGAGTTTGAAAGCTGGGCTGTCATCGTTCCTTCCATCCACCATTATAAGTGAGTCCAGGCACTGGGTTCAGTCAGTGGCAGCAGCGAGCAATGTGGAGCCACGTGACCCTCTTCAGTGTGTGGCCCTAAGTTGCCATCACAGGGCCTCACAGAGGATCTGTGGCGGGTGGGAGAGTGGTGACGATGCTGAGGCAGGTCAGCTTGGCCTGTTTATCCCACTGGGCCCCAGGTGTCGGATCCAACCCAATTTAGAGCCATTGGATATCCCCGAAGGTAACTTACGAACCATCTTGCACCCTCCAAGCAGCCCTGGTGAACATGCAGTCACCCGACTCTGTTCCTGAGCACCTGGGAGTGGGTCACTCATGTCCTCTCCAGTAGGGCTCCCCCTGACTGAGCACAGCCCTCTGTGGCTCCCCACACCCTCACTACGACCTCCACAGGCCCCTGCTACCCCCGAGCTACACACACCAGCAGTCTGGCCCAGCCGTGCCCCTCCCCCCTCCCAAGGGGCCCAGAGCCTCACGGGACATTCCTGGTGGGAACTGAGCCCCAGGTGCACATGGGGCAGGTTGCTCCCACCCATGACCTCAGAAGGGAACTTTGCACGTGTACGTTTGTCATGATTCGCACTGACCCGACATGAGGTTTTCTTTCAGGTGATGGGTGGAATGTCTTGGATCTCCTCTCTCCCCGGGCAGCCCCAGGGTGCTGCAGGTTGTACAGGGCTTAATTCATGCAGCCGCCACCTGTGCACTCGCCAATCCTGGGCAGGCGGCCCCGGGTAATTAAGCCCAAGGAAGGCAGGTGACTGGTTTAAGGTCACACAGTAACCTGTGACAGAGCCAGGGCTGGAATCAGGTCTTCAGACCCTAATGTTTTTCACACCATGGAACCACCCTCTGTTGTTTCTCCTTGGAATTCGGGAGAGGAGCCGAAAAGAGGACTGAGCACCTGCCCTGTGCCCAGTACCAAGGCCACACCCCGCTGTCCATCATAGGCCCCTGAGGCCAGGAGTGTCATCCCCTTTGCAGGGAGCACACTGAGGTTCACAGGGGCCAGGAAGAGGAGGAATTGGACCTGAGACCCAGGCTGTGGGCGCAGGCTTGTTTGGGGGAGAGTTGAGGCTGGAGAGAACCCTTTCATTCATTACAGCCCCTCCCCTCCTCCTCCTGGAGCAGCGCTCACCTGCCTTACCCCCAGCTCTTAGGATCAGATGTTGACGCACCTGGACAGGTGTCTCCTCAGCAAATGGGCCAGGTGCTTCTGCTTCTCAGTTGGCTGTGGAGATGGAATGGGCTGCCGTGTTGCTTTCCCACCTGTGCCTGCCTCTCCTCTTGGGGGTGAGCTCTAGAGACCGGGCAGCATCTGGCAAGGCTCAGCGGGTATGCAGCGTCTGCAGAGAGGACGAGCAGTGAGAGACAGGCCGTCCTGGCCTCAGTGCATCAGGGTGGTGTCCGGGCGCTCAGGGCAGGGTGGGAACAGGGGCGATTAGGGAAGGCCTGGCACAGGAGGAGGGGAGGGCTGAGGCTTGAGCCAAGACCAGAAGGGCAGGGAGGACCGGACAGGCGGAGGACACTGCATGGGCAAAGGCCTGCGGCTGGAGCTTAGGAAGGGGGAGTGGGCACTGGGCTAGAGGTCAGTGGGGCCAAAGGGTGGCCTGCGGCCCTGTCTTGGAGTTCTCTATGGCCACATGTTCCCTCCCCAAAGCCAAGCCTGTCCAGCTGCCGTGGGAAAATCAGGAGGTACAGTGGGCTCAGCTGGCTCTTCCCACCTGCAGCCTCCTCTCCTGGGCAGCCTGGAGCCATGGAGGGGCATGTGGGAGCGTGACTGTCCATGGGTCTGGCTCTGTTGGGTGTGGAGATGTTGGTGTGAGGACTTGTCTTTCTCCACTGGCCTCTTGGAGGAAGCCTTTGCTGGATTTTGTCTCTGGGTGTCTCTCCCTGTGTGCACACAGAGCACCATGAGGCCATCTGTGTTCTGATATGTGAGCCAGTTTCTACTGTGCTGTACGTGGGGCTGTATGTCGGTGCATCTAGAGTCCACGGAGTTTGTACGTTTGTGCCTGTGGTGGGGTCTGGGCTTGGGTGTCCTTGGGTATATGTATGAGTGAGTGTGTGTGTGTGTGTGTGTGTGTGTGTGTGTGTGTGCGCACGCACTGTGTGTTGGTGTCCTGGGGTTCTGTGTCTTTGACGTGTGGCTTGGTTGGCAGAAGAGGTGTCAGAGTGTGTGCATGTCTGCATTTCTGGGTCTGCGGCTGGTGGCTTGCTATGTGTGTGTGCGTGTGTCAGCCATTCTGCGCAGTCTCTGAGCCCTGGCCCCTAGCCGAGCCTCTCTCCACACCTCAAGCCGTGTGTCAGCATGGGGAGCCCCCTGGATCCCACCTGTCTACTGGGTGAGCAGACTCAACCTCCCCGTGCACCTCCTACCCTGGGGAGCTCTGCATACCCTGGAAAGGTGGCCTAGCCCTCTTGGCTCTCTCTGGCTGGGAACAGGAACCTGTTTCTTGCCCAGAGAGGGACTTTCTGCTGGAAAAGCGCCCAGCCCAGAGCCTCCAACGCAGTCCTGGTGAGGAAGAGATGGGGAATCTCCAGCCCGCACCTTGCTAGCTTGAGAAATCTCCTCCCAAGGGCAGGCCCAGTCTGACCGGCTCTGGA
Source organism: Neophocaena asiaeorientalis asiaeorientalis (assembly GCF_003031525.2). Taxonomy (NCBI): domain Eukaryota; kingdom Metazoa; phylum Chordata; class Mammalia; order Artiodactyla; family Phocoenidae; genus Neophocaena; species Neophocaena asiaeorientalis. The sequence goes on along the minus strand of NW_020172632.1, from coordinate 6,044,282 downwards.
AAGGAGGCCTGTGGCCCCCTAGCCCAGTCTCTCTCTGCCTTTTGTGTGCCTCCAGCTTCTCTAGGTGGTCATGAAGGCCTAGAGAGCTGAGAGATGCTTGCCTTGGATCTCATGGCACCCCTCGGTCCTGGCTGCCTAGGACAAGAGTGGGCCCAGGCACAGAAGGGCTCTGGAGGCAAACCCAGGCTCCATCCCTCATGAGCTCGGGGTCTCTCTCACATAAACTCCCTGGGCCTCAGTTTCCACCTCTGTAACAAGGGGACCTGTCGTGCTGGTTAATGGGACTAAGGAGACATGTTTAGGGAGAGTTTGGCCCAGTCCCCCACCTAGTAAATGTGATAGCTGCTGTTACAGTCATGGTCTCCCTCCGGCCCCCATCTACCCGTCCATTCATTCACTCAGACGGCACTAGGTACCCAAGGCTGGACCAGACCCTCACAGCCTTCACAGGGCACAGTCCAGGCCAGTGCCATCCAGCCTCACCTCCCAGGACTCTTCACTTTTGTCCCTCCCCTTATTGCCTCCACCTACCTCTGAGGACCCTCGAAGCACAAGGCCCTGAGAAGACCCTCGTGGAAAACCCATGGGGTTCAGAGGACAGTAACTGCAGAGCAGCACCCCTCTCCCGGGGAGCAGGGTGAGGCGTGGACCTCAGCTCCCGGCTGGCTGGCCTTTCAAGCTGGCCAAACAGAATTATTTGACATCTTGGAGAAGGATCTGGCACCGTGCAGCTCTCCCATCCAAATCACTGTTGTAAAGTAGGTTAAAAGTTTGTACGAAAATGAAAAGTTGATCCCTGAATGGCCTGCCAGACTGTTGAAACCCAATATATTTTACCCTTAAACCAGAAATGTGTTTGTTTAGAAGCAAGTCATTGGCAAAGGCCAAAACTGGAGGCATTTCCTCTCCTGCCCCCACCCGTGTGCCCTGTTCCCCCAAACCTCCTCCTTGCCCTTTGTGTCCAGATCCTTAGCCAGAGCATGAGAAAAGGGCCTCCCTCCTCCTTGGCCCATGTCAGCCACAGGGAGGAAACTTGACATTCCTCAGGGACCGCTGTGTGCCAGGTCCCGTGCTGGGCATGTCCTTTTATTTACTTCTAGCAGCCGTTTGTGGTGGCCCCATTTTAGAGAGGAGAAAAATGAGGGCAGAGGTGGGAAATGACCTGCCCAAGCTCGTGGCGGTCGGTGGTGAGTCCCTGGCACAAACTTCTGTCTGCGAGACCTCGTGGCCTTCGGCCTGTGGCACAATTTCCCACACCTCACATGTGACACAGGGCCCTTGATCATCCCCCAAGGCCCAGAGGGAGAGAACAGGCGTGCCCGGCACCAGCTGGCTCCGTGCCGGGGCTGCCCTGAATGAACTCGCTCTGCCCTTTCACAGGTGCGAGAAAGGCTCAGAGACGGCAGCTCGCTGAGTGGGGTGAGCCCAGCCCTGCAGATTCTGATGCCAGACCCAGTGCCCTCTCCTTCCCCCAGCCAGAGTTTGAAGGGTCCTTGGGCTTGGTCTGGAAGGGAAGAGGGTGCCCCCTCCCCAGCTCCCGGGGCGGCTCCTCTCAGGCTTTCATCTCCTGCCCTTGGTTCTGTGAGCTGCATGCAGCGGTAATGGATTGCAGTGGACTTTTTTCAATTAGGTTCTGATTTTCCCCTGCCTGTTACTATAAAACTCCAGATGGTCTAGGGCTTCATGGTTCCCGGGGTATTTTCCCCCGTTATTTGAATCTTCTTTAGTAACACGCCCCACATGTGGGAACTGGGCCTTTCAAGACTCTGTGCCTCAGCCGGGCTCGCTGTTCTCTGCTGTGTTGCCTCGGCTTTCCTTTTTGTGTGGTGGCATCTCCTCTCGGGGGCACCGGGAGGAAGGAGGGCGTCTCCTTCGCCCAGCATCAGCTCTGCATCCAGGGCTGGGCCTGATTTTGCCTGGGAAAGGAATCCAGGATGTGAGCCCAGTTGGAAATCATGGTCATAGTTCCCGAGTACCTGCCTGTTTTGGGTGCTTTCTGTAGGGGTCCCTGAGGTGGTAGCCAGAGCACTTAGGGACACATGTATACAGACTTGCACATCAGCCAGACCTGAGATCCAGTCCCAGCTCTGCCACTTACTGGCTGTGTGACATCACTTAGGGCCAGTGATGTCACTTTTCTGAGCCTCAGTTTCCTCATCTGCAGAGTGGCGCTAGAAAGGAGCGTCACCAGAAGAGCCTGTTGTCACAATTAAATGAAGTACCACACAAAACACATATGGCTCCCGGCTCCTGAGAGGTGACTGAGAGGGTGTCACCCAGTCACTAAGGTCATTCTGAATTCACCCCAGTTTCATCTTAGTACATATTTTAATGTTTATGCCTTCTAAGTAAATAAGAAAAACCCAGCACTCACTCTTACATTTTTCTAGACTGTCAGATAGCTCTTCTCTTCCTTCTCCCCTCTCCGTGTACGCCTTACCCACAGTAGCGACCGTCTCTGTTGCCCATGGCATGTGAGCCTTTGCTTCTGGCCAGATAAATCTGTTGTGTTTGGTTATGTGAACTGGTGTGTTGCAAATTCATCCCGAATAAGAGGTGCCCGGGTAATCCTCTGGGTGCACACAGTTGGCATCAGGGCTCTGGCCGCAGGGTGCTGCATATACCCTGTGGTTCACAGAGAGCACCCACCCACCATCTGCCCAGGTGTGCCCAAGTGGATGCCCCCATTTACAGATAAGGCACCTGAGCTCTGACAAGTGAAATGAACTTGCCCAGGTCATCCAGTTCGGAAGAATGGATTTGAACCCAGGCCAATTTGATGCTGAAACACAGTGGTGGGGGGCGTGGGGGTGGAGGGGGCAGACATCACCAAGCTGTTACCAGGGCCAGGTCGCACCAGCCAGAATGCTGGGGTGAGGGTTTGTACTTGCCCAGGCACTGGGGAGCCATGCAGGGTGTGAACGGGGGTGGCGGGGAAAGGGGGCTCAGACACACCTATAGGCTTCCGTCTTTGTTCTAGATACTGGATATCATGTGGGAATGAATTGGGAGGGGAGGGTGGAGGCAGGATGGCTGGTACAGTCACCTGGGTGAGCAGTGCTGGGGTGTGGACCAGAGTAGTGGGCGGATGTGAAAGATGTTTAAGAGGTGGCATTTCCCTGGCTTAGCAGATGGCTGGATGCAGGGGCCAGGGAGGAAGGAACAGGTTTCTGGCTCAAGCATCCAGGTGGAAGGTGGGAGGTCAGTGGCCGGGGAGTCCAACCAGCAGAAGTGGCACCACAGTTCCCCAAGTGAATAACCCTGTGCTGCACCGTTGGCTGGGCCATGTGAATGCTTGCACAGGGCAGTTTCTGTGGACAAAGAGTGGAGATCATAGGCTGACTGGGAGGGGTGGTGTATATTCTGGAAACAGCTAAGCATCTGCTGAGCCAGAATGAAGAGGAGGAAGAGAAGGAGATCTAGAAGTAGAAATGGGAGTTTCTGGGGGTCCCTTCATTCAAACCCATGGGGTGGTGATTCATTCTGGAACAGGTGAGTTTGGGGATGTTTTGATCCCAAGGCTCCACACTTGGGGCACACGAGTGACTTTCAGAGCTGTAGGGTTTGTCTGACATTGCTACCTTGTGTTGGAGATGGATGGGTCACTTCTTTCTAGAAGAGACGGCAGTTCTGACTGCAGCCGAGCCCAGGCTTGGTGCCCTCTGGCACGGTGGGGGCAATTACACCTCCTTGCCCCCTTGCAGTGGGAGCAGGGGTGTTCCAGGAGGTGTGCTCTGCAGGTTATACACCTGGACATGGACAACAGAGAGGAGGGGTCTGTCCAGGGCAAAATCTGCCCTAGAACCTCAGAAGACTGGAGTGTTGGGGGAGGAATGTCAGGAAGGCCCCACCCTAGCATGTACCCCGTGGGGTGCAGACCCTGTGGAAGCATCATTACACCCTTGGGTCACCATAGCATTGCCTTAAGGCCCATCCTCCACCCGCCTCAAGCAAACGGAGACCCAAAGCCCGGATGTGCCCGTTGACTCCATTTCTGTTCCAATAAGACCCCTGTTTCCATTCTGGCAGCGTCTATACCCCATGACACAGCAGTGGTGGGGCACCTCTCTCTGCTGTCCCCCCAGACCCCACACAGTCAGTGCATGGGGCCCCTTCAAGCCATTCCCATCCCAAAAGGCAGCCTCACTCTCTTTGGAGGTGCCCAAAGGGTACTCCACGGGCTTGGCGTGGAAAGAGTTTTAGGGCCACACCAATCAATGGCAAACACATCAACCAGGGCCTCCTATTCTTTACTTCTGGGGTCAGTAAAGCCTGCCCCACAGGGGTGTCCTCCCTCAGGGCAAGACACCACCACCACCAGGATAATAGTGACAACATTGACGTCCTGCGTGCCATGCAGATATGCACATTGCCCCACTGCCACAGCTCTGTGAGCTGCTTCCTCGCATCTTCATTTTACAGAGAAAGAAACTGAGCCACAGAGAGGGCACTGACTTGCCAAGATTACAGAGCCATCTGCTTTCCAAGTTTGAACCCTTCACCCCAGCCTCTGACACACCAGACCGTGGAGGGCATTGAATGCCAGGCTAAGGGGGTTGACTGGATGTCAGAAGGCACAACGAGCCTGGAGGGTCCTGAGCAGGGTGACCTGGTTAGATTTACAATTTAAAAATGGACTCATAAAGCATTAGAGCTGGAGGGGTCTTGGGGGCTGTCTGGTGAAGCTGCCACTGTAACGCAGCAGAGAAGGACTCATGAGAAACTCAGGTGCCCCAGCTCTAGGATTCCAGACCAGGCCCTTCCACCACTGTGTGAGCCCTGTCAGGTCCTGGCTCCCCAGGGTACAGATGAGGGGCTTGGTGGGGGAGCACACCTGTCCAGGGCACCTGTTCCTTGGAGGTGGAGCCAGGACAGCACTGAGATAACTCCCCATCACAGGAGGTGCTGGGGCACCTGCCCCTCCAGACTGTTCCCCAGTCCCCAGCCTGCTCCAGGCCCCAGGAGCAGGCTGACACCCCTTTGATAGGCCTGAGCCCACGGGCTGGAGAGCCCAGGGTGTGTTGAGAAGGTTAGTCTGGATGTCAGGCTGGAGGAAGAAGATGGGGAGTGAGGTGAGGGGTTAAAGAGTGAGAAGTAGAAACAGGACTATGGGGGGACTTGAGAGCCCACCATGCCCAGCGGGACATCACACACACACGCATACACACACACCCTTCCAACTCCACAGAGGGCCAGCAGGCCCAGGAGTTGCCACTCCAGGCAGAATGCCACTCCACTACTTACCTGCTCTGTGATCCTAAATAGTAGCTACAATGACGGTATTGAGCAAGCACCTGGTACCGAGGGAAGCACTTACTGTGCGGTCCTCACGGCCACCCTCTGAGGTCGGTAGAACTCACCCAGTTTTACGATGAGGAAACAGGCTCAAAGAATTGAAGGGACTCATTTCGGATCACTCACAAGTGGAGCAGCCAAGACACAAGCCCTGGTCGTCCCACACCAGGGTCCATGTCTGTAACTGTTGTGCTGACTCCCCCGAGCCTCATCTCCTGACAGTGGGAGAGATACTTGCCCCGAGGGCTGTGGAGAGGATACTCGATCATGCTAGAGACATTACCAGGCCTAGCAGAGTGAGCGCACAGGTGCTGAACCCACGAGCATTCCCGTCCTCTTCTCTCTGCCTCTGTTAGCCCATCTCTGGGGTTGTTAAAGGGGGAGGATCGCGGGGACCTTGGCAAGCAGCTGCAGGCAGAGCCCATCTCCCCTCAAGGCCCTGGCATGCCTGGGATGCTGGCTCTGCTGCGGGCGTTGCTCTGCCAGGTGTACCTGTAACATCCTCGTCCCAGACCTGTCCTGATGGGGCAGTTGCTACCCCACCTGCTGCTACCTCTGGTTCTACCTTGAGGGATGGGTCCCCCATCATGGTGCTGTGGCCAGCTGCTTGTTATACCCCAGCCTGGGACTCAGCTCTGTTAAGTTCCAGTGGGGTAGGGGTGGGCAGGACGAGCTGGGCCGATATACACAGGCATGGCATAGGCACAGCGCACATGCACAGGTGTGGGGTACCTTGATGAACACGAGGGAGGCGTGTGCACCCCTAGGCTCCAGAACCCCTATTCTTTTTTTTTAATATAAATTATTAATTTATTTATATTTGGCTGTGTTGGGTCTTTGTTGCTGCGCACGGGCTTTTCTTTAGTTTTGGCGAGCGGGGGCTACTCTTCATTGCGGTGCGCGGGCTTCTCGTTGCGGTGGCTTCTCGTTGTGAAGCATAGGCTCTAGGTGCGCAGGCTTCAGTAGTTGTGGCAGTAGTTGTGGTGCATGGGCTTAGTTGCTCCATGGCATGTGGGATCTTCCCAGACCAGGGATTGAACCCGTGTCCACTGCATTGGCAGGCGGATTCTTAACCACTGCGCCACCAGGGAAGTCCCCAGAATCCCTATTCTTAACCACCATTGGATCACATTTCTAACTCACCCTTTGCCCCATAAGTGAGCTGCTAGCTCTGCCTGCAAGGAACTCCCAAACCCTTAGCCTGGAGGCATGGAGAAAGGGCAAAGGATGTGCAGTGAAAACCTCAGGGTGTGACCAAGGAGGAGCAGGAGGTTGGGAGAGGCTTCTCCAAGGAGGTAGTGCTTGGGCACCATGAGTAGATGTCTGCCAAGTGAGTGAAGGAAGGAAAGGTGTTCCATTCCAAGGGAACAGCTCCAGCAGGCCTGGGGGCATTCAAGTTCCCAACACGTTCGGGGTCTGATCACTCCCGTGTGGCTACAGCATAACGTGTGGGGTGTATGCAGATGGGAGAGGCGTCCAGCCGTGCTGGAAGACCGCGAACACCAAGCTGCAGATCGTGAAAAGTGTCTGGATTGAATTGTCAGCGAACTGGAAGGGAAGGTGTCCCAGGAGGGGCACAGCCCGAACAAAGGCATGGGGGTGGGGGCAACGGTGCTGAGACCGACGGCTGGCCAGGTAGGCGCACAGACCGGGTGGGGAGATGATATACAGATCTCCAGAGTCGGATGGACCCTCCAAAGTCAGGAATGGCACGCGGCACCTGAGGGGTTATTGCCCCTCCGCCTCAGATGTCCACCCTCCCGGCTCGGGCCAGAGAGGAACAAAGGGACCGGCTGGGAGCCGAGGGGCAGCCTGCTCTTCAGCCGCTGCCCCACCTCACTGTGGGTGAACCTGGCACCGGCCTTGCAGGAGAGCAAGGGGGGGCGTGGCTCGTGGCCTGTTTATTCCCCAGACAGGATTTCCTTCTGGTTTTGATGCACGGAAGAGGCATAACATCTGGAAATAGGAAGCGGAACAGCTTCTAAAACCCAGCTGCGGACAGCTTGCCTTGGACCAGCCCCAGCAGAGCACGGCCCACAGTTGTGGCCGGGTCTTCAAGGGAGAGGCTCCAGGAGAGCCCGCCCCAGACCGTTGTCTCTGGGTCCTTGTTCTGACGTCTGCCCTGGCCTGAGGGATGGAACCAATGGCTCATGAGAGGAAACCCAGCCTCCTCTGATCTCTTCCTCCTCAAGGGTCACCTCCCCCTGCTCCACTGCCATGGGAAGGCAGCAGGCACAAAGTAGCCACCTGGGCTTTGGCCCCAGATGTGGCCTGCATCTTGTCCCAACACTGTGATCGCCCCTGGAAGCCTCTGTCTCTGAGGTGGGGACATTGAGGCCGCACACGTCCCGGTTGTCACGTGGTTAAACAGCCAGCGCCACAGCCGGATGGATGGAGCCCCTGTAGCTCCTCCTCCTGCCCACAGCGAGCACCGTGGGAATGGCGGCCAGTCACACCAGGACTAGGGCGTGCTCGGCGGGCAGTGTTTGAAGGATTTTGAAGGCTGAAGGGGGTTGGATGCATTGTTATGAGATAGGACATTCTTTGCTGAGTGCCTTTCTAGTAGTACAAAGGCTTGAGATTGCCTGGAGGACCCCTGCTGTTTCAAGCCTCTGGTGGGGAGTCAAGAGGGGCTGGAACGTGTGGCGGGCTGAGTGTTTGAATGCCAGGCCCGCAGGACTTCAGGCGGAAGCAACAGGGTCCCTTTCCTACACCAGAGGCTCCTGGGGTAGCTGTGTAGAGAGTAGGGAGGGAGGAGTTTGAAGTTAGAGGATTCTGGGGAGAGAGATGGGAGCTGGGCCGAGGCTGCTGGGGTCAGCACTCTATTTGTTGCTCTCTGCTCACCTCCACCCTGACCAGGGGCGTCACATGTCTGTGCTGTACCTACTGAATGCCCACTGCCTGGCATGGGGCCTAGTGCCTGGATGTTGATGGATGTTAAACAGATAAACAGCCAAATGATAAATCAGAGACACTGCGTTTACAAATGTGGTCATTGTTCTGACAGCAATCAGCATTGATGCTGTGTTCCAGGTGGGCAAAGCCCTTTGACAGTCAGCGTCCTACCCCTTGGGACCTTCATATCAGCCCTGAGTGGTGGCCACACAGTCTTAAGTTTGTAGTCCAGGAAATAAGGCACAGGGAGGTCAAGGGCAGTGCCCAAAGCCTCACTGGGACAGAGCCCGACTCATAGCCAGGCCTTGGATTCCAAATCCAGGGCTGTCTGCAATAGATGTATACCTACATCCTGTCCATTCAGGGCAGTGCTGCCATTAGAGCAGCACATCATTTCCAGATGCCGATGGAGGGCAAACCTGTTGAGATCCAGAGTTGGAAAGACCACTTTTTTCTCAAGCCCTAGTGGCCATTTGTAAGTCAGGGGTGTATTTTTTTCTGGACCTACCAGGGCTTCCCAGATAGAGTTTGGGTCCTGAGCACTTCATGGGAAGCTGAACTGGGGCAGCTGGAGGCCTCGGGCAGGGTCAGGGGGTTGGGGGGGAGAGGATGCTGGGGCCCACTTCCAGGCTGGGCGGTGGGCCTTCCGGGGGCTGCAGAGCACCCCTCACCAGCCTTTCCTGCAGTTTGAGGGCTGCAGCAAGGCCTTCTCGAGGCTGGAGAACCTCAAGATCCACCTGCGGAGCCACACGGGCGAGAAGCCATACCTGTGCCAGCACCCTGGCTGTCAGAAGGCCTTCAGCAACTCCAGCGACCGCGCCAAGCACCAGCGCACCCACCTTGATACGGTAGGCCCGAGGGCAGAGGCCAAGGGTGGGGTTGGAGGACGCGCACTCTGCCCCCACTTGCCTAATGCAGGGCAGCAGGCAGCTCCAGGCAGAAACCCTGCCTGCATCCTTGAGCCCTGTTGACATTTTGAGCGGGACGATTCTTTGTGGGGAGAGGGAAGTACTGTCAGTATAGGATGTTTAGCAGTATCCCTGGCCTCTATCCATTAGACAGGAGCGATTTCCTACTTCCCAGTTATGACAACCAAAAATGTCCTTCAACGTTGCCAAAAATCCTGGGGAGGAGGAATTAAACTCTCCCCTAGTTGAGAACCACTGCTTTAGCCCAAGGGTACCGGCCCAGGCACTAGTGTGGGCCCCACTGAGAGGGTGAGCTCACATCCTGCATCCTATCCCCAGGCCTGTCAGTCACCCCCAGAGCAGGTCCTCCCTGCTCTTCCCACCCACTCCCTCCATGGAGACAGGCCAGAGGCTCTCCAGGGCCATTCTGTATCTCCCGGGCACAGTGGGTGAGGAGTTGAGGTGAGAAGGGCCTAAGACTCCAGGCCCCTGGAATAGTGGCCTGGGCCCCAGATGCTCGTGTGTCTACCTCCTTTCCCTTGTTTGTGCCAATGTGATAACCTGCAGCTCCATCATGGCATCGGTCCAAGCATTCTCTCCCGTGCATACAGACCTCAGCGGTTAGCAGAGCACTTCCTAGAACATCGTCTCCCACGATCTCACAATGACCCTGCCAGTCGGGGGGTCACTAGCCCATTTGACAGATGAGGGAAGCGGGGCTCTGACCACTTCGCTACTCAGCTGGAAGGTGGCAGAGCTGACTCAGCACTGGGCCTCACCCCAGTCTCATAGGGCCTATGTGATAGGATGCACCCAGCCTGGGAGGCCCCCAGCCCTCATGTGCAGCAGGAGACGGGTCCGTAGCCAGATTCCACGTCTGGGCCACTGGCCTGTGTCTCTGCATTTTGTGCAAATGTTTGGGGAACTCTGCTGGTCAGGAACTGGGAGACCTGAGTGGCCGTCCAGCCCAGCCCATCCAGTATACAGACATACAGATGAAGAAACAGAGGCCCAGGAGGGCGACTGACCCCTCCAGGGTAAGTTGGAAGCCACATAACAATAGAGGTCAGAGCTAGAGGCCCTCTGGGGTTTTATAGCTGGGAAAACCAAGACCCAGAAAAGATGGGGGAAGTGGGTAGCAGAAAATAGCAGGAAGTCAGGTTTTGGGGCCAGGCCCAGGCCCTGGGCAGAATGTTCTACACATCTCCCCTGTCCCCTAATATCACACACACTGTCCCTCAGTTTAATCCTAGTGACAAACCACAAGGTGTAGGGGCCTATCCCCATCTTGCAAACAAAGAAACTGAAAGTCAGAGATGAAGTCATTGATTGTGACACAGCTGGTAAGTGGTGGAGCTGGGATGCCACCCAGTCTGCCTGACCCCAAGTCTGCTGCCCCTTGCTGGAAAAGGGGAGAAGAGCCGAGGGGAGAGGGTGGGAAGGGGGAGCCCTCCCGCCAACCTGAGCCCGACTGCTGTCCCCACCCCGCCCCTCTCAGTCTCACTGTCACGGGAGTTGGGGACATGAAGTGAAGAGGTATCTTCTTCCCAAATCCCTCTGCCTTTGTTACCTCCTCACATGCCCAGCCCTTGGGGCCCTTGGCACCTGTCCCAACCCTGAGAGGCATGGCTTGTGCCCCAGCACCATCTCCCAGAGGCCACAAGGCAGCCTCAACAGCACCAGGCCTCTCTGTACCCCGCTCCCCCCGGGTGACGTCCCTCCAGCATCTCGGGGTCACCTACCCTGAATCATACCCTTCCTCCCTTCCCCTTACTGCACTTCCTGGACCCAGCCCCAAAGCAACATGCCTCTGGCCCCAACTTGGTGTGTGAACAGAGCTCCGAGGGCTGGGTCGGGTCAGGCCCAGAATGAGCTCGCAGGGTTGTCTCAGGCCTGCATCTCCTCAGAAGGTCCTGGTCAAGCCCAGGAGGTGCAACCACCAAGCGCAGCCCCCGCGTACTCCAGCCCCATGGAGACATGTAGGCGGACCCCCCCGTGGCTAGTTTGCTTTCCCAGCGCCCGAGGCTCAGGCCCACTGGGTCAGCCCCATGTAGGCTGGGCCTTGTTTTCCAGAGAGGACCCAGTCATGTCCCCAGCTCCCCTCTGGCACCAGAGAACATGGGATTCTCTCCGTGGGCAGGAAAGCAGTGGGACAGACTGGAGAGAACCGGCCTGGGTTCTAACCCTGGCCCTCCACCTGGTCCCAGAGGTCCCAGGACCACCACCCATCCTCTCTGGCCTCAGTTTCCTCAAACATCTACCTCACATGAGAGGGATAGGGGATCAACTGGGGTGACAAATGTGGAGCCCAGACACAGGATCTGCACAGCAAACTTGAGTCCCTCCTTTCTTGACCTATGACTCACTGACTGAATACTGACTACATCCTGCCATGTCCCAGGCACTCCATGTGGGGTTCATGTCCCGACTGCCACAGACCATCCTGCCCTGGCCTCCATTTCCTTATAGGGAAGAAGGGGGTGATAATCTCTCCTTTGCCCACTTCCCTGGACCCTTCAGGGCTGCAGAAGAGAGGGGGCACCCTAGCAGAGTGTCATGGGCACTCCACTCACCGTGAGATCTTGGGCAAAGCATCAGCTTCGATATCCTCATCGGCAAAGTGTGGATGCTTCCCACGGGGTGGGTGTGAGACTGAAAGGAGATCGTGGGTGGCCAGCCCCGAGCACAGGCCTGCACTGTGGGGACTCAGTAGGTGAGGAGCTGTCTTGAACACAGATCAGGAGGGCTCTGTGAGGTGCTCCATGCTCACAGCACGGCCGTGAGCGTCCTGCTATTAATGAGGCTTTGGAGCTGCTGTGGTGACTCCAGGCCCGGGGCTTGGCTTCTGCTTGGGACAGCCACAGGGTTTCCTGAGGGCTCATGGGGGAGCTGGGCCAGAGGAATGTTCTACACACGTCAGGCTCTGGAAAAACAAACACAGAGATGGGCCTTGTGCCCTCTTTCCAGGCGAGGGTGCCTGCACACACGGAGCTCTGTTTGTTTGCTTTTTGACAAAAGCGTGTGGATTTGTATCAGCGTCCCCAGGGGACCGGGCCTGGGGCAGGGCAGGGTAGGGCCCATGAGAGAAAGTGTGTGTGTGTGCACACATGCACGCACGCGTGCGTATGTTGGGGTAGGGAGCAGGCCTGTGTGAGAGGGACCCTGTAGCGTGTCGGTCTGTGTCTGTGTCTCTGTGTGGTTGTGTAGGGACAGGTCTGAGGCCTGCCTTCCACCCTCCCGCCCATACCTTCCTTTCAGCAAGGCAAGCCTCTCACTGCTCTGTCTCTCTCTTTTTGCTCTCCTCCGTTTCTTTAACCTGGCAACTCTCCGTGGCAGCACCAAGGTATGGCCGTCTCTTTCTGCTTCTCCCTCCCCACGAGGTCTAGCAGGGCTGACTCGCCTTGAGGTTCGGGGAGGGGGGGCAGTTCCAGTGGGCGTGTCTGACAGGGACATAGGCATCACCTCCAAACGTCCCCTCCCCATGACGTCCCCTGCAGTCGCTGGAGGCCAGAAGGCCCCGAGAAATCGGAGCCACTAGATGTGTTCAAAAAGGGCGCCTTAGGGACTTCAAGTAGCAGCTGGAGTCCGCAAGCAAGGTCTTGTGGAGGCCCCTACAGAGAGCTCAGAATTCAGTTAGAGCCACAGGGTCCCTGCCCTGGGTCAGACCCTGAGGCCTGAGACGAATCAGAAGGGAGCCTCCCCTGAGGAAAACTCACCACTGAACAGACCCAGCAGTGCAGGTGGACAGCACTGCCTCTGGAAGCTCGGGAGGTGGCAGTGGGAAGAAGACTCGAGGAAAGGTTGGAGAGGAGGTGACGAGGGCTGGGCGGTGGGTGTGCAGGGGCAGGGAGAGGGGTGAGGACTCAAGCAGGGCCCAAGTCACAAAGGGCCTTCAGTGCCCGGACGTGGGCTGTATCCAAGGGCACCAGGGAGCCAAGGGGGGTTAGAAGGTGAGAGCATGGCCAGGCCTGTGAGAAAGGCCCTCTGGCTGTGAGTGTGAGGGGAGGTTGGAGGCACAGAGAGCAGGGTGGGGTCTGGACAGGAACCAGGGGAGGCGGTGGGCATGCATTCGTTCTAGAGGAGGGATGGGGCTCTGAGGGGAAGGGACGCAAAGGGCACAGATGGAGGCACAGCCTCCCAGGGCTGTGTCTGAGATCCAGTTCCCTCTGGTCTCCTGTGACTGTTGGGTCAAGGACCTGTGATTCTGGACCCATGGCAAGTTTTGGTCAGTTGCTCCCATATCCCCCTCCTCCAAGGCAACAACCTCACTTTACTCATTCTCCACTTGCTGCTTCTCTGCAGCCATAAGCCCCAAAGGGTGTATTTTCTCCGAGCTAGTATTGGAGCTGGAAGAAAGAATCCTTAGGACTCAGTTGGCCCCATTATGCAGAGGAGAAAAGTGAGACTCAGAGAGGGGAGGCGACTTAGCCGAGGTCCCAGCATGAGGGTAGAATGGAGACACAAACCCCCTCCTTCACTGCCAGGCCAGGCACCTTCCCCGCACCCATCGGCAGGCCTGGCTGAGTCAGACCCCTCCCGGCCCAGGACAGAGAGGGAGGGACAGGGTGTGAGCCTGCAGCCGCCCCTTGCTCAGTCGTCCCCCCCCCACCACTGCAGGCCATGCAGCGGTACCTCGGGCCTGGCAGATGGACCCTCACTCACCCCACCTCTGCCCTCTGATGTTACAGAAGCCATATGCCTGCCAGATCCCTGGCTGCTCCAAGCGCTACACAGACCCCAGCTCCCTCCGCAAGCACGTGAAGGCCCATTCAGCCAAAGAGCAGCAGGTGCGTAAGAAGGTAAGAGGGCTCCGTTCCAGGCCCGTCTCTGCAGATGCCCCCACCCGGCCTCCCGGCCGCCCGTCCAGCATCAAGGCAGGTACAAGCCACACTGCTTGCGTGCATTCAGCCTTCCACATCCAAGGGTGCCTCCGTCCCTTGCCCTCCATCTGCCTCCCACCAGCCCAAGTGTCCAGACAGTCCCCGACTTACGATGGTTTGACTTATGATGGTTCAACTTACAATTGTTCAGCTTTACGATGGTACGATGGTATTTTTACAAATTCAGTAAAAGCATACTTCGAATTTTGAATTTTGATCGTTTTCCAGGCCTGCGATGTGCAGTAGATCCTCTCTTGTGACGCTGGGCAGCGGCAGTGGCCACAGCTCCCAGTCAGCTGCACAGTCACGAGAGTGAACAGCTGATATGCTAACAGCCATTCTGTTCCCAGACCTCCGTTCTGTTTTTCACTTCCAGGACAGTATCCAATATGTTATATGAGCTATTCAACACTTTATTATAAGATAGGCTTTGTGTTCGTGTAATTGTTCTGAGCACATTTAAGGTAGGTGAGGCTAAACTATGGTGTTTGGTAGGTTAGGTGTATTAAATGCATTTTTGACTTGTGATATTTTCAACTTACAATGGGTTATTGGGGATGTGATCCCATTGTAAGCTGAGGAAGATCTGTACTTCCTCACCCTCGGCCAGTGGACATTTATCCACGCACAGACTGTCCACCAGCTCCTCTCTCATCCATCTGCCCACTGGCCATGGCTTGTTTATAAATATTTGATGTTAAGCGTCAAGGATGGAAAAATACAAAACCATGGTCCCCACCTTCAATGGAGACCTGGCAGTGAGAAACAGACATAAAGAGATATGACAAAGACTGCAGTAGACGTGTGCAGAGAACAGTCAGGGCACAGAGAAGGGGCTCTAGCCCGTCAGGGTGGGAATGGGTGGGTCGTGGAAGAAGTGACATGGGGCCGGGGGTGGGGGCAGTGGTGTGCGCTCTGGCCAGCCTGCGGGCTCACCGCTACTAGCCTCATGGCCTCGGGCATGTGTCTTAGCGCCTTTGTTCCTCATGTCCTCAGCTGTCAGATGGGGCAAAGAGGACTTGCTTTAAAGGGTTGTCATGAGGATTAAATGAGTAAATCTATGTCAAGGGTTTTGAACAACACTTGGCCAAAGTAAAAGTTCAGAACAGAAGTCGGTGGGTGTTGTCATTAAGTCTTGAAGAAGGAGTAAGCGTTGGGCCGGTGAAGACCGTGCGCAAGAGAGGAACTGAAGCTTAAATCACAATGCGAGGACCAGTGGGCCCCCTACCTGTCTCGGAGCTGAGCAGCAAGCCACACAAAGGGGAGGTGGAGTGACAGGGCGACAGGACAGCCCAAAGCCCTGCAGAGGAGTCTGGGCTGTCCTGAGGACAGGGGGTGCCATCGAGGGGTTATAAGCAAAAAAGGGACATGTCACCCTGAAAGATGGCTCTGGGGCCTAGTGGAGAATGAATGGGTCGAGGTGGTTGGAGGGACATTCAAGGCAGGGAGGCCACTGCTGGGGAGCAGGGGAGACAGTGGGGGCTGACCTGGGGCAAGGTGGGAGGGGATTGGGTTTGGCGACTACTGGGCTGGGCAGTGGGGGGACTGGCAGAAGGAGCATCAGTGTCAGACGTTTGGGGGCAGGATGGACGGACGGATGGTGGTCCCCTTCACCGGGAAAGAGAATCTAAGAAAGAAGCAGGTTTGCAGAAGAAAGCAGCAGGTTCTGTTTTGAACAGGCAGTGTGTGAGCCGCTGGGTTTAACCCACATCTCCTGAGGACCACCGGGGCCACGGGTGCTTGAGTGCCAGAGAGGGTGTGGGGGGAAGAAAAACACCAGGGGCCAATCTGGGGACATGAACATGACAGAGGAGGACAGAGGGGGGAAGAGCCCATTGATTTGTTTGGCAAGATTTATGGAGCAGCTCCTGTCCTCCAGGCACTGTTCTCAGAACTGTGGATACGGCGTGAATAAAGCAGAGAAAGGCCTAGAGGCTGGAGAAATAGACTGTTGTAGTCTGTGGGATGGGTGCATACAGAGATGAGGTGCTAGAAGCAAGCAGGCCTCAGTGGCAAAGACAATGAGGAGGGGACAGACAGGCTTGGGAGCCCCTGGAAGCAGTAGAGCAAAGAAGGGACATGTTTACAGCATGGGCCACGAGCTCACCATGAACACACGTTCACCCTGAGAAAGGAGAGACGAGCCTGGTGCTTCACAGACTGTATCTCATCTAGTCCTCACTATAACCTTCAGTATAACTAGGAAGTGGGCAATTTTCCCCCCATTTTACAGATGTGGAAACTGAGGCTCAGAGAGGTAACAAATCTCCCCAGAGTTGTTCAGTGTGGGAGTGACAGTGCCAGACCCATCTGCTTCCAGGACCAAGCTCTCTCCAGTGCTCTCAGCTTGAAGGGCTTGGTCAGGGACAGGGAATGGCCCAGGCTCCACGCCAGGGGGGCTTCTGTCCCAAGCGGACTGGTGCCCAAGGGCCAGAATCCTGCCCTGGTTTTCCCAGGCCCTGTGCTTGGCTTGCATTGAGCCCCAGGGACCTGGGGCCGCAGATCTGCAAACTTCCCAACAATAAGCGTCCATTAAAAGCCATCGGGGATGATGTATCTTTCTGGGTAAAGCGACCCTTGTATTATGACAGCTCTTTGGCAGCCCTGCTGCGTTTCAGAGAGAATTAGAAATGCTTTTCTTCCTTAATTCTCCTCTCCCGCTGCTCCTAATCCGATCGACATTGCGGTCTGTAAGAACATGCCTTGGCCCTCTTTTGCCAGAAACTTAACTTACATGGAAAACAGCTGCTGGGTCAGGGAGCCGAGAGCCCATCGGGAGGCTGGGCATGCCTTCCCCAAGCCGGGGTGCTGGCTTAGCTGGCCTGAGCAGGTAGAAAAACCCTCAGGGCTGACTCCCAGCTGCTGTGTGACATGCGACAAGGCTCTTGCCTTCTCTGAGTCGGTTTTGTCCCAGATAAAATGAGGGTTTGGACAAGTCAATCTTCAGGACTCTGATGGTGGTCAGCTTTGGGATTTCCCTGGGAGAAGGGACCCTCCCTTTGGCCCCAACCAGCCCCTCCCTGTGCCCATCTGGCCCCATCTGGAGACGTGAAGATGGTCTGAGGTGTCGAGCTCAAGTCTGTCTTTAGGGACAGCTGAGGGCGGTTGGCCAAAGACTTGCCCACCCAAGCATACTCTTAGCCAACACCCTCAAGGCCAGGTATCGACCCAGCGAGCCCACTGTCATGTGAGCCTGGGGGACTCTGCCAGTGGAGCCAGCCAGCCCTTGACACCGCACCTTCAACAAGCGTTCATGCCCATCCTCTCCTCACTTCTCACAGCAGCCTGGCCTGAGGGGTATTGTTGCTTATTACGGGCAGGGGAGGGGAGAGCCAGAGAGGAGACACTTAACTGCACGTGCCCCCTGTATCTTACTCCATGGCATCAGTCACCCCGGCAGCAGCCCCGAAAATGGGCCTCACAGAGCTCCAGCTACTTGGAAGGCCCCAGCTGCTGCACTTTGATGCCTTCTCGGCGTCTGTGCCGAGGCCACCCCTCCTGCGGGCGCTCCCAGCCAGAGACTGAGCCCGGCAGGCCCTGCGGGGATGTGAGACCAGACCCCTTCCTGGGAGACTTGGATCCCCCTGACTCCCAGCAGACTTTGGTTCCCTGAGGACTCCCTGGTACCTAGGCTCCCAGTCGAGGAAGCTTCCTCCCCCTCCCTCCTTCCCTTGGTCTGACGGCTCTCCCAGCCTGCCCAGCTCTCCCTGTTTTCTCTCACACAGGCACTCTCCCTATTAAAACCCTTGCATGTTCAACCTTCCCTTAGCATCTGCTTCTCAGCCCTGAACTAACACAACCTTAGCTGTGTACATAATTAGCTCCATTTGACAGTTGAGGAAACTGAGGTACAGTGAGGGAGGGGTCGTGCCCTGGGACCACTGTCCTTCCTGCCCTGTCCCCTAAAGCAAGGGTTGCCCATGGGCAGGTGGTCTCGCGCTAACACTCTCTCTCTCTCTGCTCACTCCCCAGCTGCACATGTGCCCTGATGCTGAGGCCGATGTCCTGACCGAGTGTCTGGCCCTACAGCAGCTCCATGCATCCACACAGCTGGCTGCCAGCAATGGGAAGGGTGGCCGCACCCTGAGCCAGGAGCTGCTCCCAGGTACGCAAACAGGGAGGCAGGGCTAGGCGCACAGCCTGGAGGGGCCCCTTCCTGTACGCAGCCCTCCAGGAGGATGGCCAGGCTCTCTGGGCAGCGGGGGCCATGTGGGCATGACCTGCTGGAGGGCACCCACTCCTTGGAGCTTACTGACTCTGCTGCTTATCTGACCAGGTGTATGTTCCTTCACACTCCTCTGTGGCTCCCCACTGCCCTTGGGATGAAGCCCAGGCTCCTCCCAGCTGGGCCTCCCAGGCCTCACGGGGCCTAGGCACTCCTGGTGGCCTCCTGCCTCAACCTTGGCATGTTGGATGCAGTTCCCGAACACCCCGTGCTCCCTCTTGCCTCTAAACCACTGTACACACCGTGCCAGCCTCCACTCCCCTCACCTTCACGAAGGCAGCTCCTGCACTTCCTTCAGGACCTGCCTCAGGGCTCAGGCCTGGACCCCAACTTAAAGTCCCATGTACTCCCCACCATGACTCCTTGCTTCAGAGGAGAAAACCGAGGCTCTGAGAGGGTGGGCAGCTTGGCCATAATCAGTTCCAGCTCATCATAAGATAGGGCCCGCCAAACCCCTGGAACCCTGCAGCCTATCCACCCGGACACTCAGAGCCTCTCTGGTCCAGCCGAGGCAGGCGGTGTGTCCCTCCCAGCTGCCGCGGGCCATGGAGCAGGTCTCAGGCCCTGGCAGGGATTCCTAGATGCTTGGGAATCCAGCCCAGAAAAGGGCAGTGTGGCCTGTGGATTCCAGCTGATAATACTTGTGCTCTACCCGCTCCCCAACCCCCAAAGAAACCACAGTATCAGAGCAGAAAGCTTTTCCCACCCTTCGGGATTTCTTGAATTACCCCAACCATTTTAAACATTTTTTATTTTCTAGTTTTTTAAAATTCTCCCCCCACAGCCTTAGAGTTGCAGCAAATTTTTGCAGCAAATTTAAAACTGTGTCAAAGCACTTTACCAAACAACCTCAGGAAGAGAAGGCGTTTCCCCTTTCTCTAGGTAGCCCTTCACAGGGTCTGTGCTCATACAGGTCCACAAAGGTGAGGACACCCCAGGAGGATGGGTCCATGGAGGAGGGACCACACCCACCTGCCTCCAGCTAGGGGGCCCATCTGCCATGGCTGCTTCTCATAGGGTCAGAGTTGCTAAAATAGGGACCCTAGTAGAGAAGAGACCCTAGGGATGACCTAGTCTAAGGATAAAGGTTTGCATCTCAAGTGCCAGCTGCCTGTGGCTGGAGTTGTGTGTTGAGAAGGATTCTGAGGCTCAGCAGGAAAGAGGGCTGGGACTGATTAATAATGGCTACTCTGGGGTCGAGGTCCTGCAGCTGCATCATTTTTACCCTGGGAAGACTCAGGTCTGGGCAGGAAAAGGACTGACCCAAGGTCATCCAGAAAAGTCAGCAGATCCAGTCTGTAAGCCTGTTCTCCCAGATGCTATCCCAGGGCTTGTCCCAGGGACAGCAGTCGGAACCAGCAACAACCATCTCTTGAGCACCTGCTTGGGCCGGTCACTTTACAAACATCATCTCATCCAGTCGCCAGTGAGCCCATGCTGCAGATGAGAAGTGAAGTCACTGAGGCAGCATCGTGGACGGGACGGGCACTGGGGTAATACCAAGCCTGCCCAGGGCTGCTCCGACAATGCGTGAGGGGTGTCTCCCCTGCCCTGAGCCTCAGTTCCCTGCCCCGTCCCACACCTGCTATGGCAACAAATGGGACTGTGGATGTGATTCCTTATATGAACCCATGTGACTGAGAATTTTATCATTATTTTTGTGTCTCGTGGTGAAGGAGAAGAGTAACTATTTACTCATCCATCTCCTAATAATGCAACAGCCAACATTTATCGAATGTGTGTTGCCAGGAGCCGTTCTAGAGCCTATACGTATGTGTGTTAACTAACATAGTCCTCAAGCCAGCCTCAGAAAGTACATGCGCATATGCCCTTTCTTTTCCAGATGAGGAAACTGAGGCCTTGAGAGCTTAAGCAACTTTCTGCTGAGGTTCCACAACCAGTAAATGGCAGAGGCCAATTTCAACCCAGGCCACCTGGCTGCAGCCTGTGCCCTTAACCAAACCGTCTGCTGCCTCCCTGCTGCCAGTGCTACACCTCGCCATACTGAGCACCTACTGTGTGCCAGGCTCTGTTCTAGTCCCTGTCCTTGAGCTGCTTCCAGCACAGTGGGGAGAAAAGGACCAGCCAGGCAAACCCAGGAGTCCTGGCTCCCCCTGGGATTCGGCCGTCAGGTTCTTCTGCAGACCCTACAGCAGATAGATGCCTGAGGCACAGTTGGGAACAGATGTTGGGGCCAGAGGTTAAGTGCTCACGGCTGGTGATTGATGACACTGCTTTACAGGCTGAAGTGGTATGTTCTGGGGAGAGAACGGGCAGGCCTCACGTCCACATACTCAGCCGCCTACCGTGTGTTCATCCTCAGGGGGCTGTACAGAGAGGGACCTGGCCCAGGCAGGGCAAAGGCAGGGGGAGCGGCACAGATTCGATGAGTGTGAACAGAAGAGTCCAGAACAGAGGGGTGAGGTTAGGGAGAGGCTGGTGAGGGCGGCCTCAAATCTTCATTTGTCTGACTCTAGGAAGCTCCCTCTAGCTTGTCTCTCACCAGGGAGGACCAGCTCTCTTTACAGGAAACCCCTGGCAGGCCTCCCTCAGCTGACCCTGGTAACGTGATGGGCAGTAGGACATGAGAAGCATGAGGTCAGCACGGCTGAGGGAGAGGGAACAGGATTTATCAGGATTCTAGGCCTTCCCAGCTGTCAGACTCCCAAATGAGTTCAAGAAGGCGGGTGCGGAAGTGCCGTAGAGAGCGGTGAGCGGAGCAGGCCATGAGCAGTGCTGAGCCAGGCCCCATCCGCAGAAACCCGCTCCTGTGCCTTCCTGACCAAGCTGGGAGGGATGTATGGCTGACGGAGACGGCCGATGGATGTTGCCCGTGGGAACAGAGGTCCCCGAGACGGAGCGGGAGGGACTGGGGCTGAGAGGCAGAGGCTCCCGAGAGCCCATTCAAAGCCTGGGTCTCACAGCCGGCCCACAGTGAAGCCTGGACCAGAGCCCCCTAGCCAGACATCCAGGCTACAGCCTGAGCTGGAGCCCCAGGCCATTTCCTGGGCCTGGCTCTAAATGGACTTTCTCTTGGTATCACTTGGGAGGCCTGATTAGCTGCCCATTGCATGACTTGGGACAAATCACTGAAGTTCTTAAGACTGAGTTTCTTCATCTTAAAATGAGATCATATTATCTGCCCGATTGACAGTTGCTGAGATGCTTAAACTTGATACTGTGGAAAAAGAGCTTGACGTATAGTATATTCTTAATTAACTGTTGTTAATAATAGATTAGAATTTCACCTAATGGAACCCTTCCATAGGACGTCTGTTGCTCTAACTCCTGGCCAGGGGTTGCAAACTGTTTGGTCTACAACCTGTGTGGTACCACAGTCCCCTACCGTAAACCCTGCCAGTTCATTTACTTTGCTCCCTGCCATGCCACCTAAGGCATTGAGCTTGCAATCCCTGCCATAGTCCTGCTCAGTTCCTGGTAGTAGTTCCCTGACTTGCCGGCCTGGGATGGACTAGCCTTAGAACCACCTAAGAAGGTAAAAGTTCCTCCTTTACTGCATCCATGAAAAGAGTGTGGTGTGTTCTCAGATGGTCCTCATGAGGTGCTAAGAACATTGGGTCTGGATCCACGATGACCAGAGTGATATTCGAAATGTAACAGCTGACAGACTGGACACTGCATCAGTGCAGCTCGGGGCACAGCCCCCAGGTCCACAGAGTCCTCCCAGGGCATCAACTTGATGAACTGATTTCTGGGAAAATGATGTCAATTTCTATTAATATTCAAATAAACATGGCCAGATTAAAGAAGGGGTGCAAAATTGGCCTCATTTTTTTTTTTCAGATGAAATAGGGAATGTCAAAACTTGCAGCCTTTGCTGTGACCTTCTCAGGCTCTAGTCCCAGAGTTGGGGTTCATTCTCCCCTCTAATTGGGGTTCCTTGGTGAAGGCATTTGGGAAGCAGTGGCCTCAGTAACTACTCTCAGACCCTCAGTTGGGACCCTGGACTGACTAGTGTCCCCCATTTGATTCATTAGCCCACCTGTCTTCTTAATAAGGGTAAGACCCTTGAGAGTAAAAGGTGATAAAAGGTGGTACTACCCTGCAGGTGTCTTCTAGAGGTTTAGAATCCGAGACTAGATCATGGCTGACACCTCTCCTCGGTCAGGACCCTTGTGTAGTGTACAGCCTACACAGCCATCTGTGGTATCCCTTCTCCCAAGTCTCCCAGGCCAGCCTGCCATCCAGCTAGCACAGTCATCCTCTCTCTAGAACCCCTCACAGCAGACATCCCGGCGCTGCTTGCACATCTCTGGGATTGGGTAGTTAATTTTCTCCAAAGGCAGCCTGTGACCCTACAGCAGCTCTGCCTATTAGAAGGAACGGCCAGGCCTGGAGCTAGAGTCTGCTTCTCTCAAACTTCTCTTCATTCCAGGGTCTCTGTCTACTGGGGCTACACAGAGCAAGCCCCTTCTTTCCCAGAACAGCCCCAGAGGTTTGAGGCAGCCTGCTCCATTCAACGCCCCTCTGCCCCAGTAAGCACACATGTGCACACACACAGCCCGACCACCCCTGCCTCTGACAGCCCCTGTCAGTCCACCTCTGCTCTCAGCACAGACCTCAGCCCCGCACACAGCCCTTCAGCTACAGCATGAACAGAGCAGAGTGGGGCCATCATCTCCCCCGTTTGGGCCCCTAACCTTCTATGAATACAACCTCGCTGGTTTCCCTTCTTGTCTTTCTCTCTCCGCAGGCACACAGCTTCTGGGGCAACCACAGCCATCTCTAGGGAGTGGCCGAAGCCCAGTGATATTTGTTTGCTTCCCTGCAGGCGTGTATCCTGGCTCCATCACCCCCCATAACGGGCTCGCATCAAGCATCCTGCCCTCTATGCACGATGTCCCTTCCAGGCACCACCCACTGGACGCCACCACCAGTTCCCACCACCATCTGTCCCCTCTGCCCACGGCTGAGAGCACCAGGGATGGGTATGTACAGCAAGCCAGTCCTCCTCCGGGACAGCAGGTGGGCACCTGCACGGACAGCAGGTGAAGGCAGGCGTCCCGCACACTCAGTGGTTGTTACCAATAATGAAAACAGCCAGCATTTACGCAGCACCTACAGGCACTGCGCTCTGTACCAAATACTCGCCGTGCACGGTTTCCTCAGTGCCGCACAGTAACCCTACCAGGTGGACGATAGCAGTACGGGGCTTCTCGGTGCCTCACCTCGTGCCCCTTCCGCTCCCTGGGGGGGCGGCCCTGGGAAGATGCTGCATCCCCACCCGACCCTGCATTCTGGGCTTCCACAGCCAGGCCTCCTTGGGAGCCTCACCCTGACTTCTCTTTGGCTTGCACCGTGTATTTGGTGAGCAGACTGCCCACTGCCCACTCCAGAGTGGCTGGCCTGGTCTCGTCCCCACTTCTGGCCGATGCAGCTGTGACTGTTGGCCGGCCCGCCAGGGCTGTCCAGAAGCCCTTTCTGCAGGATCACTGCAGGGAGGGGGCCTCTTTCTACATTCAGGGTGGTTCCCACTGTGGCCATTTAATTGGCTGGAAACGAGGAATGTGCTAATTGCTGGCCCCTAATGCTTCAGAAATCTGTTTTCCTTGCAAGTAGGCAGAGGGAAGCCTCACAGCCCTACCGCCTGCCCTCCCTGCCACTTTTGCTTGATCAAAACTTGTCCCCCAAGTTTGACTTGATCAAACTCATCCCCCAAGGCCTGGTCCCATCACCTTCCTCCTCCCCTGCCCCTCCTTCTCAAGGCTGCAGCCGTGGCCTGCCTGTGCGTGGGGCCACCAGCCTGAGTTCATTACCAAATTCGCTGTCCAGGGCTCCTCTTGCTACTCCCTCATCCGTTCATTCAGTGTCCAGTTATTGAGCCCCTGATGAGGGCAGGGCCCTGGGCCTGGTGCTGGGGCCACTGATGCCCCCAACCAGCCCTGGTGAAGCTCCCTGTGATAGACCTACAGGGATTGAGGACGCGGGGCAAGTGCCCTCAGGGAAGAAAGCAGAAGGGGCTGTGGAAGCCCAGAGAAGAACCCAGTGTGGTGGGGGAGGATGTCAGGGAAGGCTTCCTGGAGGTGGTGTTAAGCCAGGCCTCCAAGGTTAAGTAGGAGCTGGCCGAATGGAGAGATTGGGAGGAAGGAGCAGCCAGAGCGTGGGCAGGTGTGGTGAGAGCTTGGTGTGTTCTGAGAAGCCTGAACCTTCGTGTGGGGTGATAGGCTCAGGAGAGCAGTCACCAGGGCCAGATCACGGGGCCTGTAACAGGACTCTGTCTGAAGGGTGTTGAGCAGTGAGCAGGTCAGGTTTGGGGATGAGAAGACACAGCCTGCAGTGTGGGGCTGGACTGCATCGTCCAAGGTGGGTGGATGGCAGCCTGAGCCAGCACCTGTGGGAGAGAGGAGGAACGCTCAGAAGACATGAGTGCCATGGAATGAGCAGGACTTGAGGACACTCTGGCTGGGTGGGGAGAGGAGGGCTGGTCAGAGATGAACCCCTGGGTGAGCAGGGAAGACTGGCTATGAGTAGGGGAAGAGCCACAAAGAGGCAGCATGATGGAGTGCAAAGGGGGACCCAGAAAACCAAGCCCTCCCCGAGCCTCAGTTTCTTCTTCTGTAAAATGGGCATTAAAATACTCTCCTCTAGGAAGGTGGTGAGGATCAGCTACACATGCCTGACATTGTATGTGTCACCCGGTACAGGTTCCTTGGACACTACCCACCTGTCCCCCACCCACTGGCTCAGTCCACCTGTTCACCCACAGCCAGCCCCAAAACATCGCCAACCAAAGAAAAATAAACCAGAGTCCTTTCCCCTCTCAGGCCTGTGCACTCTGCTCCACTTCATTCGTCACCTCCCTGCCGCCTGCGTAAGTGCCCATCACGAATTCCTGCAGCGAGAGGCAGAGTGATGACAGGACGGAGACAGGACCCCAGGCCCGCTCGGTCACCCGTACCTGCAGGAGCAACGGGCAAGCCATCCCCACCAGCCAGGTGCCCAGGCTCCCCTGGGCTGCTCGAGAGAAAGGCCCTCACGCCTGACACCAGGCCCAAGCCCAGCTTGAATGGGTTTCTTTTTTCAGCCCCTGAGAAGAGGCGAGGAAGGGGGGAAGGCCTTCAGCCTCCCCTTCCTGCCAAAGTCAACATGGAAGGCCACTCGCAGCTCCCTGGTGGTTTGCTGGGACGTTAAATAGCTTGACAGAATTATCTGATTCACTCAAAAATATGCTAAGAGGGCCTGACTTCATGACCAGATTTGTTTACCCTGGCTCAGAGAAGACGCTCAATAGGGTGGTTTTTTCTCCCCAGCCCTGTACGAGGTATGAAGCCCTAGTCTGCCAGGCCAGTGAGGTTTTATATTAATTTTTATAGGTTCCAATTGAAGCAAAAATATTTGATTTAGGGATCATTTGCATGACTCAGAAGAGGAGCTCCAGATGATCTTTTTTCCTTTTAAAGGGTTCAGGTAGAGCAGTATAACCTCAACCTTCACGTCTGCTGAGGGGAGAGTCGTGTTCTGTTTAATTTCACTGGCTGTGAAGGTGGCAAATGGGAATTTATGGCAGGTTTGAGACAGGAGAAACAAACTTTGAAAATGCATGTTTTTTCCCCTTCGGATCTGGTTCTCCTTAAGTCTGCAGTGCTGTTAATCTCTGGATTTTGTAGCTGAGTGATTCAGAAGCCCATTTGTTAGTATTTATCAGCTGTTTGCTATGTGCCGGGCCCGGTGCTAAGCAGGGAGTAACTGAGAGGACCAGGCCTGGCCCTCCCCGCAGGGGCTCCCAGGGGAGGGGACTGACAGGAAGTCGGGGAAGAACTGGGCTGTGGGTGCCAGGATGGGGTGGGCATAAGACAGGAGGGTACCACCCAGCAGGCTGGAAGGAGGAAGACCCACCCTCCTGGCCACGCGTGGACCCAGCCTCAGCCGAGAGAACTGGTTACGAGGACCCGTGGCTTGTGCACAGCCCTACACGGTTTATAGAGCACAATTGTAGACCCACTTGATGGCCCTGTGAGACAGGTCTAAAAATATACACGTTGATGATAATGACAATTAATTCATGGAGTCTTGATGACCGTCAGTTCATCAACTTCCGGAGGCTGACGCGTACCTCCAGGGCCTTAGATGCTGGGCCTGGGGGCCAGGGACCCGGCGTGGAAGCCCCTTTCTGCTGTCTTCAGCATACTCACACAGTGGTGGGGGTCCCAGACATGCAGTCCCAGACATGCAGTGTCATCACAGGGGCAGTGACAGCAGGATGCCCAAGTTAGAGCACGTGGGGACCCTGCAGAGCTACAGACATGAAGCCCACCAACCTCTCCCCAAATCTTTCCTTGTTTTGAGGCAGTCCTGCTCCCCTCAGAGAGAGGCACTGATCTGTCTGTTCACACCTCTTCATGTGTTGGAGGGTGGGCGGGGGTAACATGCCTAGCCTGAAAAGGTCACCTGGAGCTTCACCTGGAGCTGTGACATTGAGTTCATAGGCTATTCTAACGTGAACGGTCCAACATAACCATTAATGCAAACAAGAAAATAAAGACTCTGAGCCCTCACACTCGTCCTCTTTCTGCAGTGCACATAAATGCTTCATAGGCTGTGAGCCTTCAGCCAAGTCTCCCTGACCCCAGGGTCATTTGGGTTCCTGTGAGCAGACCTCAGAGGCTTAAGAGGGCGGCAAGAGGAAGGAACCTGGCGTACAGTGACGTGAAGCCTAGTCAGACAGCCCACTGGGGCTCAGCTGGGTTCAGGGCGGCTGCACAGCTCTCAGCCGCTGCAGGCTCGTTTCAGAACGTGAGCTTCCAGAGAGTACAGGCTGAGGCCTACACCCCTTCAGGCTGTGTACGAAGGAGGTGGTGAGTCCCCCATCACAGGATGTGTGCAAGTGGAGGAGAGATGGCCAGAGATGGAGACAGAAGGTCCCTAAAAGTACACCATGCAGAGGACTAGAGGCCAGTTTGGACATCAGATCTAAGCGTTAGTTTTCCTTCCTTTAATGCTGATAATTCACAGTGTGGCTGAGAATGTATCTGACATCATACTGGGTGCTTTGTCTACATTGCTTTACTTAATTTTATCCTCACCATAACCTATGGGGTCAGTGCTGTGTGGCTGGGACTAACTTGGGCAGCCTCTCTGAGCCTTGGTTTTCTGATCTGTGAACCTGTCTCACAAGGTCTGGAACGAGGCAGAGGTTCAATGAGTGAATGGTGACTGTTAGTGCCTTGGAATGTTCTCCTGCTGAGAAACTGCCCCGGCTTTCAGTGGGGCTGTTCCTGGACCCATCCTGCTGGTGGCCAGAGCGGCTTGCACAGAGTTAGGGTATGGGGATCCAGCAGGGGTGGCTGGTATTTAGCCCTGGGGAAAGAGTTTCAGTGGAGTTGCAAGGTGGAGAACACAGCAACCCTGTGAGGAAACCAAGGCTCAGAGACATTAAGCATTTTGCCCAAAGTCACGTGGGCACTGAGAGCAGATGGGGTTTTAAACAGTTTTGTTGACTCCAGAGGTTGTGGTTATAACCAGTGGTCTTGACTATCAGTCCTAAATACCAAATAGAAGCTTTTCTTTACTGGTTCCTTTGGACTCTAAAGCTTACAGGATTTAAAATTTTAATTCCGGTTTGAACATAATCAGAAATAAAAGCTTCCTCTTCTAACTGCACTGTTGTAAGTTAGAACAGGTCAGTGAGTGAGCTCACCGTTGCTGGAGGGGAGCAAGAAGTGGCAGGCGTGCCTGTGGCCCCCACATCCCCCAGAGCCCATCCTGCTAAGGGCTGTCTCTTCTCTCCAGGTTGGGACCCGGCCTCCTCTCGCCCATGGTCAGCCCACTGAAGGGACCTGCGCCACCGCCGCTGCCACCGTCCTCCCAGAGCCATTCTCCAGGGGGCCAGTCCTTCCCCACGCTCCCCAGCAAGCCACCCTACCCGCCCTTCCAGAGCCCTCCGCCCCAGCCTCTGCCCAGCCCGCAAGGTAAGCTCTGGCCAGGGGGCCCTCTCCATATGTACCCACCGATTCCACTCAGGCTGCCCGAGAGGCAGGAGACACTGGCCTGGGGGTGGCAGGTGGGTACTCGGAATGATGGCGGGCACTGAGGGCCACACTGGGAAAAGCCGGGAGGCAGGGCTGAGGAAGAGTTTGTTCCATCGACCAGGCATCAAAGGGAACAGCGTTCCCTTTGATGGCTGGGGGTGGGACTGGCCTGCTGCTTGGAGGAACAGTGAGAGATGGGGTTTCTCGGAGCGGAAGTCGGGGGAGGGCCCACAGTCCCTTCCCCCCAAGCAGACCACCTCCCCCAACCCCATGTGGGGCAGGACCCCCCGCGCCTCCTCCACCCTGGGGCTCTCTTCACTCATTCACACCCCCCGTGCCCACAGGAGTTGGTGGGGGGAGCTGAGCACTGCAGTGGGGGACCGTCCCCTCCCTCCCTGGGCATCTTCCCTCTGAATGCAGCCCCCGCTGCCTCCCCCTGCAGGCTACCAGGGCAGTTTCCACTCCATCCAGAATTGCTTCCCTTATGGTGACTGCTACCGGTCAGCCGAGCAGGCCACCAGTGGGGACGGACTGGCCGGGGAGGCCCACGGTTTCAACCCACTGCGGCCCAATGGCTACCATAGCCTCACTGCACCTTTACCTGCCACAGGTAAGCCCCGCCTGCATGCCTCCTTTCCATTCCTGTGCCGCGTGCTTCGTGCGTATTGTCCCACAGCCTTGGGACGGCCCCATGAGGTAGGGTCATCCCCACTTTACAGAGGCGGAGCTAAAGGTGCAGGGAGGTCCCAGGACCCCACAGAGTGGGGATTTGCACGCTGCCTGACCCCAGCTTCAGTGTTCCTTCCACACTCTCACACAGAGAAGAATCAGACTAGGAGCTCCCCGTCTAGCTGATGCTTCCCTTTAAATACTTATTGAGCACCTACTGTGTGCCAGGCACCATTGTAAACCCTGAGAATACAGCAGGGAATGAGACAAATACTGATCCCCATTTAAGAGATGAGGGAACCGAGGCCCACAGAGGCCACACTGTAGGAAGGCGTGCCTGTGGACCCGGTGAGAGGGGAAGGCTGCGCACAGCCCAAGTGGAGGTCTCAGACCCCAGGGCCACGCCTGGTCAGAGCGGGGACATCAGATGGGTGGTACCGGAAGTCCCCAAGCCAAGCCCACCCCAGATCAGCCTCGGGGCTCAGATCTAGCTGGAAGCTGCAAGGCCTGGGCAGGATGGTGGGTCCCCGGACAAAGGGGAGCCTGAGACCCTTCCCCGAGGCCCCTTGGGCAGCTCTGGGTGTGTGCAGCTGGGGGTGGAGGGATAAGGACCAGGGACAAGGCCACAGCCGAGCACACACAAACCTGTGGGTCACCTGCGTGCGGACCCGTGTGTTCCTGCTCACACACCAGCTCCGGGTCTGTGCATGTCTTCTTCCTACACGTGTTTGTGGGGCACGTCTTTGTGGCCATGTGCATGCGTGTGCATGCAGGGCCAGCACGGTGGGTTCCCGGTAGTGTGAGCCCCCCATGTGTGTAAGGAGTTCGGTGGCACGTGTGTTGTGTCTGCAAACATGTGCTCCACATCGTGCTTGTGCTGATGTTCATGCCGCGTCTGTGCACACGTGTGTCCTCCTCCTGTGGTTCCCCTCTGTGTGTGTACACGTGTGTGTGCACGGTTGTGTATTCGCCTGTTTGGGCCATTTCATATGAGCATGCTTGTGTGCAGGTGTGTGCCTGTGTGCTGGGGCACAGTGTACATATCTCTGTGAGTGGACATGTGTCACACGCATGCACGAGAGGCAGATGTGAACCTGACCACAGGTCCGCGGGGGGCGGGGGGGCGTGTTCCGTGTCTGCTTTTGCACGTGGGTTGGTGCGTGATTACACACCTGCCGCCACCGTCTCCAGCGCTGCCAGCTCTCACCACCCCAACCTCCCCCTGGCCCCATCCAACTCTAGGCGGGATCTTCTTGGTTTAGCAGCAAGACCTGAAATAAATAGCTCGGAGGGGGGGGGCGAGAAGCAGCCTCCATGCCCCCACATCTGGGTAGGGGGTTCTTTTGGCCTCCCCTCTCCCTTGCTGTCTGGGTGGCAGCCCAGCATCCAGTGCCCTTGCCCACACCTCATCTGCCAGGCTGAGAGCAGACTCACAGGACTGAATCCGGACCAACAAGGTAGGGCCATGGGGCCTCAGGGTTAGTTTGATCTGATCCCATTGCACAGACAGGAAGACTGAGACCCATCTGTCTCAGGTTATACAAATTCATGACAGCAGCTCAGGGACAGAGTCCTTAGGGCAGGGAATGGATAAGACGACCTCTCTAGGCCCCTTCTAGGTTTCAGGCCCCCACCCCAAAGACAGTGTGTCCAATGGAAGAGCCAGGTGTCTCGGAGCCAGATGGACCTGGGTTCAAATCCCAGCTCCCCTGCTGACTATGGCCTGGGGCAAGGCGCTTGCCTTCTCTGAGCCTCTGTCTTCTCACCTGTAAAATGGGAATGAATCCACCTCACAGGATTGTCGTGAAGCCTAAGTGAGACAAGATTTAAATGAGCTTTGGGTAAACGCCCAATGAGTGCTGGCCCCCTCCTTTGGGTTTCTTGTGTCTGCTGGGGCAGAGGAACCTGAAAGGGTGGCGGTGGGCTGGGGTCCTTCTGCCAGGAGAAAACCAGCCCTTGAGGGCTAGAGCTGTGATGTTCCCACCTCGACCTCCCCTTCCTCCCCACATTCTGCACCACAGTCCAGCACTGAGTGATGGACTGCCCCACGCCAGCCCTTGCCTCTCTCCCCAACTGCCCTGGGCCCCTTGGGGGTACAAGGCCTAGGGAGCCTCCTCCCAAGCCCCCGCCCCGCCCACCAGCTCCCCTACCTGGAAGAGCAGAGGTCTCAGAGCACCCTGCTGAGGGGACACCGTGACGAGGGACCCTGGGCAGGAGGGTGGGGTCTGGGAGCTGGGAAAAGATGACAAGGCATGGCCCTTGAGTTCTCCAGTCTGGACCCTGTTCCCCTACACCCACAGGCTACGAGGCCCTGGCCGAGGCCCCATGCCCCACAGTGCTGCCACCACAGCCGTCGGAAGACGTCGTGTCCAGCGGCCCCGAGGACTGCGGCTTCTTCCCCAACGGGGCCTTTGACCACTGCCTGAGTCACATCCCCTCCATCTACACAGACACCTGAAGGAAGGCCTCCCACACCTGCCTGACCTCCACCGCAGACGCTCCCTTGCCCACCCCGTCGTCTGTTCCCACCTTCGGGGCACCCAGCCCGAGCAGCCAGGCCACTGCTCCGCAGAACGCAGGGTGCCTGGTCTGTGGCAGCTGCAAGCACTGGCCGGGAGTGAGCCTCTGAGCCTGAGCCAGGTGCTCAGAGGTGCCCTTCAGGATCCGTGACCTGTGGCATCCCTTGACTGTGTCTTCCTTTTGTTTCCCCAATGGTTTCGAAATCACAGACCTCGTGTATATAAAATGTACAGAACTTGTTTTCCATTCCCCTGCCAGTTTTATATTTTTGGTTTTACAAGAAAAACATTAAAAACTGGAAATGAGACTTGGGGGCCCGGTTCTGCTTTGTGATTCAGCCTAGAGGCCGAGACCAGGAGAGCAGTGGGGGAGTGTGTAACAGAGCCGAGGTG
Source organism: Neophocaena asiaeorientalis asiaeorientalis (assembly GCF_003031525.2). NCBI lineage: Eukaryota > Metazoa > Chordata > Mammalia > Artiodactyla > Phocoenidae > Neophocaena > Neophocaena asiaeorientalis. The sequence goes on along the minus strand of NW_020172632.1, from coordinate 6,012,509 downwards.
CGGAGCCCAGCTTGGTCCCTGGGTTCCCTCGGCAGGGACGGGGGCCCGCATCACAGGGCCGCCACCACGTGCTGTGGGCCTTACAGACACCAGCACTGGTCCCAGGACATCAATGAAAGGCAGGCTTATCCCCATTGGCAGACAAGCAGACCAAGGCTGGGACTGAAATTGGAATCCCTGTATGACCCAGACCTTTGCTCTCTGCACTGACTCCTCAGCTGGTGGAAAAACGTGCTTCAATTCTGGCACTGGCTTTGGGTAAACAGGGGAAGCCAGGGGAGGGCAGAGCAGGCCTTCCAGGGACAGAGCCCGAACAGCCTCCAGGGGGCAAGGGGCAGAGGCAGGGCCCCTACAGGCGGGTGGGGGTGGAGAGAACATCCTTTTTACATAGAGCCCTACCCACCCTGAGTGGCCCAGCAGGGAGGGAAGAGGAGGCCGGTTCGGAGGGCACCAAGGCTCCCACAAGGCGGCTGCCCTCCCCACAGCCCAGGCCTATGCAGGTGCCCTGAACAGTGTCCTGTGTCTCACCGTATCATCCTGAAGGTCAGCTTGTTAAAAACAAATCCTCAGGGAAAATTCCTGCCTCGTTACTGCTGCAGTGAAATAAAGCAAGGGAGGTCATGTTTACTGAGCACCTACTCTGTGCAGGGCTCTCCTCCCACCCCACCCCACCCCGGCTCTGGGAAACAACCCTGTGGAGGGTCTTTCCCCATTTAGGTGAGAGGAGCAACCAGGATTCAAACCCAGGTCAAAGGGACACCTCTTCATACTGCATGGCTGCGTTAGCCAGAGCATGATGGAAAGATCCAGCAACCCCTTCTTTATAAAGAGAGGAAACTAGGATTCAGAGAGGCCACCCAGCCAAGTGGCGACAGAACCTGTGACGCGGGCCTGGCTTTCCCCCTGCCATAATCTACGGGGGTCTGTGAGTGCCGCTCTGCGCCAGCCTGAGTGTGCTTCCTGGGTCAGCTCGCCGACGCCCGTTCACCCCAGGTAGACGCTCTGCCTGCCCTGTGTCCGGGGCCAACCTATCTCTGGGGCTCCCTTCGTGCTGGCTCCCGGCTGGCTGCAGCCAGTGAGGAGCACAGCATGGCAGGGAGGGCAAGAAGGAGGGTCCACGGCAGGCTATATCTTCCACTGAAGGTCAGGGGCCCTCTCATGTGGCCCCCAGCCTATGTGTTCAGGCAGGGGCTGGCACTGGAATTGCTCCCACTCTCAGGGAAGTCAGCACACTGCACTGTCTCTTGCTCGCCTGACACCCGGCTCACAGCCTTGCGTGTAGTCCCTTCATTGAACCCTCCTCAGCTGCCCAAGACTGAGAGGGCCATCTGCTTCCTGCCAGAGCTGGACTGACAGTTCCTCCCATTTTACAGATGCAGAAACTGAGGGACGGTGAAGTTAAGTCACTTGCCCTCACAGCCAGCAGATGGTGAGCTGGGATCCAAACCTAGGCCTCGGGCTCCAGAGCGTATGCTCTCACCCAGTGCACCTCTGACCGCTTGAAGACTCGGGGGGACCTGGCTCCCACCTCCTCTCCCAGCTCCAGCCTCCCGGAGCAGGCCAGTTCCTCCCCAGTGACATCGGGAGGAACGGGCATGATGTCACTCAGCACACTGGCATTATGGGATGGGGATCCAGGGCTCTTGACTCCCACCCAGGCTCCCCTCGTCCCCTGGTCCCGTCCCCCACTGGTTTTAAGGAACTAATTAGGTCGTGGTAAAATTCCTTTAACAGGGATGCTCAGGAATCAATACTGCATGTCATTGTGAGAGCTTAATCCACTCCAGATAAGCAGAATTAAGCTGTACAATGAGGACATATTTCTATTAATAATGAAAAGGGCTGAGTCGTGAGCAGGAGAACACACGGGGAGCTAGCAGTTGGATCCTATTTAATTTCAGAGAGCCAGAGAAAGGGAGACAAGGAGACAAAGTCAGGAGAAGCAAAGGACAAAGAAAGAAAAAAGACAAGTGAGCTGGGGGCCAGGCGGGTGCTGAGAGCCGGCACGCAGTAGGGCTCAGTGGGTCATAGCTTTCATGAGCGACCATGAGCTAGAAATGTGATTGCTCCCCTCCCCTGCTGGGATCTCCTCAGAGCCTCCGCGCCTCCTCTTGGCATCCTCAGGGGATCCTCTGCCCTGATTCCCCAAGCCTGCAGGGTCCCTCCAAGTCTAGGGGAGCACAGCAGCAGGCAGGGCCCACTGGGAGACTGAACCTGAGCGCCTTCCCAGCCAGTGCTGTTTGCATCCCTTATTTAGAAAACACGGAGAACCGTAGCCTCTCCTGAGCTCTGACCCTGTGCCAGGGACTCTGCCGCAGGAGTCACGCCGTCACAGGGGGCATGGGGGTTACCGCCCCTAATGAGGAGGCGTGCCTGCTGCCCACCCTCCCAAGGGAGGACCCGGGCCAGGTGGAGGGCGTGGTGTTTCTCACTTGGGGAGCCCGTCCAGGGTGGCCAAGGCTGGGGGCCCTGTGGGGTCTGTCTGTAGGGCAGTGGAGCTGAGTCAGCCTGGGGGCCCTCAAGGAGGACCCAGAGTGCAGACACACAGGCCTGCAGAGACAGTGACCACGCTCCCCTTCCAGCGCAGCCACTCCAGACAGCCCCGCAGCCCTAGCCTTTGTCCAGGCCAGGCTGAGACTGCCTGCCTCCTTTATGCCTGGTCTCTGTCTCCATCGGGGCCCTCTGTCCTCCATCTCCCTGTCTCTCTGTCCTCTGTCTCCCTGTCTGTCCTCCATCTCCCTGTCTCTCTGTCCTCCGTCTCCCTGTCCTTCTGTCCTCCGTCTCCCTGTCTGTCCTCCGTCTCCCTGTCTGTCCTCCATCTCCCTGTCTCTCTGTCCTTCGTCTCCCTGTCTGTCCTCTGTCTCCCTGTCCATATGTCCTCCATCTCCCTGTCCCTCTGTCCTCCGTCTCCCTGTCCCTGTGTCCTCCATCTCCCTGTCTGTCCTCCATCTCCCTGTCCCTCTGTCCTCCGTCTCCCTGTCTGTCTTCTGTCTCCCTGGCCCTCTGTTCTCTGGCTCTCCTCCCCCCCATTTCCCTCTCCCCGTCTCACCATTTCTCTGCAGCGCCCTTTTTCCCTCCCTCCTCCTCCAATTCTCTCCTTCTTCCCTTTCTCAGCTCCTCCCAGCCCATTCCTTTTGTTTCTCTTTTTCCTCCATTTTCTCTTGCCCTTTCTCTTTAAATTTCGAGGTCTGATCCCAGATAAGGAGGCTTCCTTCTCTCTCTCCCGACCCTCCCATGTGTTCTTCCTTCTTCCTCACTCACCTCTGAGTCTCTGTGGTCCAGGGCCCGAGGGCGTCTTGCCCAAGGCCCCATCAAGCCTTGATGGCCAAGGGGCAGAGGAGGGCTGAGAGGCAAGCCTAGAGGAGGTTGGTGGGAGAGGTTTTTGGGGCAGCGGCCAGTTGGGTTTTTCCCCAGTAATATTTTATGCAGCATTTATATGTGTTTGGAGTGGGGATGGTAGAGGTGCGTGGTGTCAACTCAGATCATCCTCTGTCACAAGTGGAATCTCCCAGCCCTGTGCTTCGATACTTGTTTTCTTCTGTGGTTAAAAACCAGCCCCCCGGGGCTTCCCTGGTGGCGCAGAGGCTGAGAGTCCGCCTGCCGATGCAGGGGACAGGGGTTCGTGCCCCGGTCCGGGAGGATCCCACATGCCGCAGAGCGGCTGGGCCCGTGAGCCATGGCCACTGAGACTGCGCGTCCGGAGCCTGTGCTCCGCAACGGGAGAGGCCACAGCAGTGAGAGGCCCGCGTACACCCCCCCAAAAAAAAACCTAGCCCCCAGCCAGTTGTTGTTTCAGTCTCAAGTCTCCTCTCTGGCCGCCCTACCCAAGCAGGTGCCCCACAGTGGCAATGATGGTGAGGGCTTCTCTTGTGACTTCAAATCTTCTGATTCCTCTGCCTGCAAGTCCCCCACACCCACATTCAGGCCTCTGCCCATGATTCCTGGTCCATCCATCCCGGCACTGCCGGCAGCAGGCCCAGAGCAGTGTGAGTTGCAGCCCATTTGGTTGAGTAGGAGGCAGCAGGACTCGGGTGAGCAGGAAGGACCACCCCCTGGTGGTGGCGGCAACATGGCCCGCATCCCTTGGCTGGACCCTCTGCTGTCCCCGGGCCCCCAGCGCTTCTAGGCTGTTTCACCTCTGGCTCCCTGAGCCACCGCTGACCCCTGCTGTGCCACTGCTGCCCCCAGCTGCCCTATTTCTGCCGCCGGGACCGGAGCCCATGACATTGATGCCCTCCTCAGCCTGAATTCCACCTGCCAGGGGTCTCTGGGGTGAATGGGTTTTATGACCTCCCCTTTTGCCTTCATAGCCAGGCCCAGGGTTCCCCTTGATGCTGAGCACATACCTGGATCTGCCCTCCAGGGACTCCCCTGCTTCCCCATCCTCTGTTCCTGGTGGTCTTTGTGGTCCCCCGTGACCCAGACCATCAGGGCTGAGAGCGCCTGCTCCACTCTCCTCACTTCACAGATGGGGAAAGACCCAGAGAGACTCCATTTCTGCAACCGCTTCCAGCCTCCACCCACACTCCCTAATCCAGCCTAAAGGGCGTGGAGAATGGGGCTCCACGCAAGGGAGCAGTCAGGAGGGGTGCGCCAGGTTTATACCCGAGATGCCACCTCCCGCCCGTGCCCGTGGAGGAACGGCTTGGGGAAGCTCCCACTAGAACGTTTGCCCTGTGAGGGCAGGTCCTGACCTGCCCTAGGACAGCGCTGGGCACACAGAAGTGCTCAGCACCTATTTGTTACCTACGTTGATGGAGCAGAGAGACGGGAGCAAGAAAACAAGGGCCCGTCTACACAGAACCTCGCGCACAGTATGGCCACGACAAATACTTGTTAATTCAACTGCCTGACCAACCCCTCATTTTCAAACTGAGGAGACAGGCCCAGAGGGGATGTGATGTGTCCAAAGTGACAGAGCAGGTCAGTGACCATCAGGGGAGAACCCTGGCCTCCTGGACCCAGCCTGTGCTCCGTCCACATACCCTGCCGGCCCGGCTGCTGCAGCCCGTGTTTTACGGCTCCGACGGCACTTGCCTGATGTTGCTGTGACATGCTGCAAGGTGAGTGCGATGGCCCCATTTTACAGAGGGAAGAACTGAGGCTCAGAGAGGTGGCTTGCCTGAGGCTGCCAAGAGAGGGCAGACAGAGCTGGAATCCCAGTGTGGGTCCTGGGGGGCAACCAGAGGAGCTCTGGCACGTGCCCCTCTGCGCCATCCAGAGGGGACCATGATGCTTTTACAAGTGCCAGTTTATATACTTTCCTGGGTCGTCAGCCCTGCCAGGGATTTATAAGTTTCTAAGTGATCGTGTCTCTGGGGGAAAATGCAAATGGAAAGTGAACCGGGCAGGAGTTGCCAGCCCTCATCAGCCCCAGGGCTGTGGAGCCAGAGCTCTTCTTTGATTTATTCCCAGGGGTCCCGGGGGCTGTGGTGTAGCTGGACCCTGCAGAAGGGCCACCAAGAGGCCAACGAAACAGCCCCCCGTTGCAGGCTTCCACCAAGGACATGTGTCCTATCTGTGCAGGAGCCTGGGGGCTGCCTGAGCTCCCACGGGGCCAGGGCTTGGACTGGGGTCTGGTGGGTGATTTTAGGGTCTAGGAAGAACTGGAGCTGCCAGGCTTCGACGTAATTTGGGGAGGGGGGAGGTGCAGAGGGGATAGAAACAGGCTTCACCTTGAGTTGAAAGCACTGAAGCTGGAGGAGGGTCCACTCCACTATTCTCTGGGGGTCCATTTTACTTCTCTGTAATTTTGGGTATGCTTGAAATTTTCCAGAAAAGAACTGATGTGGTCCTGGTGTGGCCAGGCTGGGATTTTTCTTGCTGGCCTGGCAGCCTGGATGGGTCCAGGAGGCAAGTCCAGGCTAGGGCCCTGCTTGGGGAGGGGCTGGAGCCTCAGTTCACCTTCCCTGTATGACTGTCTTGTCACTGCAGGGACCGTGTTGGGGCCCTGTGTCCCCAGTGCCCAGTGCAGGACCTGGCCCACAGTTGGGATTTAATTAACGCGTCTTTGTTTTGGTTAATATGCCAGTGACATACATGTGTGTGCAGAACTTGGGCCAGGACAGGGAGAGGTCTGCTCACCTCCTACCTGACAGTGGCCGCACGTGCTGCAGGCATGCTCAGGAGACCTTGGCCCCAAACCCAAAGCTCTGCGGGGAGCCCTGGAGAGAGGGAGCTGGAGACCCTCAAGCAAGCAAGACTGGGATGCTAGGGAGTGGGGCTGGGGGCAGGTCTCAGATTTCTAAAAGGCAGAGCCCTCGAAAGCAGAACGGACTACTTTGGGATGAAGTGAACTCCTCATCCCTGGGGGTATACAAGCAAGAGTGTGCAGGAAGCCATGAAGCAGTCCTGTCACTCGGTCAAAGGCTGGACTGCACAATCCCGAAAGGCCTCTCAGGCTCACTCAGGATTCGGAGGCAGCCGCTGTCTCACACCCACACAGGCTGCAGCAGGGCCAGCCTCCCAGCATCGCTGTCCCTGAGGCTGGACAGAGGGAAGCGCGTGTCCAGGTGATTAACTGCACACCTGCAGGGAAAGCAGGTGGCCGAGGCTTGGGTTACTGCCTCAATATTTCTCAGAGGTTCAGGGCTCTCAGGCCCCAAGCCCAGGACAGAAGCAAGGGGAGACCAGGATGGGGCCTCTGCTCTCAGCCGCCTCTCGTTCCCCCGCAGGCAGCCAGGCATCAGGAGACTACACCTGGCCTGGAGGCTGCAGGGAAGAGCAGTGTTGACCCAGGGGCTGCACACTGAGCACATGAGCGTCTGTTGGCCTTTGGAGCCTTGGGGGCAGCCAGGCCGCAGTCGGGCAGCATCTCCCAACGCCCTAACTTCCCAGATGGGGAAACCGAGGCTCCGAGGGGTCAGACTGGCCCTGAGGTGAGGGATAGGTATTATTGACAAGAGGAAAATTAAGTCCCAGAGAAGGAAAGGCTGTGCCTGAAGCAGCTCAGCCAGTCCCTGGCAGTGAGGCCAGAGCCTCCCCCGCCTGGGCACCCAGCAGCTCCCTCAGGAACGAGCCACCTGAGGGCAGCCAAGTCTTGGAGCAGCAGGGACAGGAGCCCAGACGACCTGTGGGTCACCGCGCTGCTCAGAGACCAGCTTACCCACCTACCTGATGCCTGATGCCACGCAGCCTCCTCCGCCGACTGCACGGCCGGACCATCCGAGAGCCTCCAACAGCTTCAGTGCCCAGGGAGGGAGGGCTGGGGATGCTGGTCCTGAGATTACACTAACGGCTGTCCCTTAGCAGGGGCCGCACCGTCAGTGCTTTACGTGTGCAATCTGTTTAATCTCCACGCAGCCCTGCAGCGAAGGTCTATTCTCATCCCCGTTTTATAGATAAGAAATCGAAAAGCCGGAGAGATGAAGTCAGTTGCCCAGGATCACACACGGCCAAGCCAGATTTTGGACTCATGTCCTTCTCACTGCAAAGCCCTCACCCTTGGTCAACCTCCGAGCCCCAGTACTTTGCTCTCCCCAAACTCCTGGGGTGAATGGCACATGCCAAGTTGAGATGAAATCCCAAGGTTGGGAGTCAACCCCAGTTTATCACCTGCCTCTGCCACTGACTTGTTTCACCCTCGGGGCGTCTGTTTCCTCATCTGCAGAATGGGAATGATACTCACAGCCCTCCTGGCTCCTGGAGAATCAAGAGCTCTAATGGAACAGGAGACCTGCTTGGCAAACTGGGAAGGCCTGTGCCGGGGCGAGCTGGCGCCTTCACAGAAGTTTGGCACTTTGCACTCACCCAAGCTTTCCTCTGGGTCAGTTGTGCCTCCACCCTGGACGGTGAGCAACCTGTGACAGGGCCCAGGCGAGGGGTGGGGAGGTGGTGGGTGTCTCCTGCTACAAAGCAAAGGGGGAGGTGGGGGGCGGCCCCAAGTTGAAGTCATAAGTTCTGCGCGGGGCGGGCTGCCGGGAGCACAGGCTCGTGGTCCCTCCCCAGCAGGCGCTGCGTGTTGTGTAGCTGTCTCCATGGAGCCGGGCTTTACAAGGTGCCTGCATGCCCCAGAGAGGCCTGGAATGCGACTGGCACCGCTGCTCTACTTTTATTGATGGAGAAACTGAGGCTTAGGAAGTCTGTGGCTCTCTAAAGATGGTGAGGCCCAGAGCACTGACAGCAGGGCTTCTAGTGTCCGCAGATCTGCTCAGACTGGGGCCCTGGGCAGGTCTCCTCACTGAGTCTGGGCTTCTAGTCTGTAAAATGGGACGATGGCCCTCCCCTAGTAGGCAGATTAAATGGGGTCATATTGTCACATAGTAGGATCTTAAGAAATGTAACTATTTTCTTCCATTTGAGGGCTGCCCATTCAGATAAACGCCCTGAGCATTCTCCTCATAACTAAGTTCAGGGTCATGATACAAGTGGGAAACTGAGGCCCAGGAATTGGTCTGACTTGGCTGGGGACACATGGTAACTTGGTGGTGGATCTGGTTTCAGGGCTCCAGGGCAGCACTCATCACCCCATGTTGTCTTGGGCAGAAGCCTCATTGGCCAGAACACACCAGTCTCTCTACCCAGGGCTTGGGACCTCCATTCAAATTCTGGATGTGCAGCCTTAGACAAGCCACATGCTCTCTCTGAGCCTTAGTGTCCTCAACTGAAAATGAAAACCATGATTACACATAAGGTTGTGCTGAGGAAGACATGAGAAATCAGAGACGGCAGTTATTTGGTGACCGTGGAAAGCCACAGTGGTGGTGAGGGATGAGGAGTCAGCCTCCATCTACCAATTCAGCAACTGAGTAACTCACTATACATCACTTGGTTCTAAAAAGAATCTGAAGATGCTCCAAGTATTCTTACACTCAGCCAGCAAGGTAGGCTTCTGTAAAGGTGTTTCAGGGACCCTCACCCAGAAGCACCCCCAACGTGACCTACCTTCCCATTGCTTACAAGTCTCTCCTCTCAATTTCTCTCTGTGCATTTAACGTGCTCTTGAAATAGACTTTCCTCCACGGAGCCCTCCTGGTGGCCACTGGACATATGCACAGGAACAGGCACTGCTTTTAGCATCTCCCTGAGTACGTTGATAATTAAGGAGGGAAAATCTTGCTGTTGCCAGAAACAGAGATAGAATGCAACCTTGCCAGCTGATGGGCCTGGGCTGTCCAAAGGCAAGGCCATCACTCCAAGGTCAAGACATCTTCTACAATCCAGACTGCTTACTCCCTCCCACTGGCCAAAAAAGAGGCTGCCTTAGTCTCCCCAACTTTCAGACCTTGTGTATGACAACAGGAGTTTTTTGAGCCCCCTCTGTGTGTCAACCACATGACATACGTTAACTCCTTCACTCTTCAAACAACCTAGAGAGAAACAATCCAAGCTCAGAGCACCAGACCAGGGCTGCTAGACCCTAAGATCGCTCCTCTTCCTCTGAGTCCCACTTCCTTCAAGTTGGTCTGTTTTTTTTTTTTTTTTTTGCGGTACGCGGGCTTCTCACTGTTGTGGCCTCTCCCGTTGTGGAGCACAGGCTCCGGACACGCAGGCCCAGCGGCCATGGCCCATGGGCCCAGCCGCTCCACGGCATGTGGGATCCTCCCAGACCGGGGCACGAACCCATGTCCCCTGCATCGGCAGGCGGACTCTCAACCACTGCGCCACCAGGGAAGCCCCTCAAGTTGGCCTTTGTGTTTTGTTCACATGCAGCTTCCAGCACCAGAGCAGAGTGAATGCTCAACAGCCCACATGACAGCGTGCAAAGGCTCTAGATGAGCTCACGGGGTCATGGACTCAGAGCCAGGAGAGACAAAGGGAAGTGGGGCCTGCACAGGTCACTCTGCAAGTGGGAGAGTGGCAGAGGCTGGATGCACAGGCTTGCTAACTCCCAGCCAGGACTCTGGGATACACACAGCCCCTCCAAGCTGGTCAGTCTTTCCATGACCTTTTTCTCAGGGCATCTCATCTCCTAATGATGGGAGTTCCTTGAGGCCGGGTCATTCAAGTCTTCCTTTCACACAACGAATGCTCAGTATGTCACACAGCATGGATGCCCACAGTTTGGCTGGAGATCCCCATGTGGCTGTCAGGCTCCACTCAGGGAGATGGCCCCAACTCTCGAATCCCAAGGCCTCCAGTTCTGTCAACAAGACCCAGAGTTTCACCCAGGCCTTCTCAGAAGGGCTTGAAGGGAAATCAGTTGAACCCCCATTTTACAGATAGGGAAGGGCAGGGTCTTGCCACTGAGTGTAGAACCCAGGAAAGGAAAACAGGAGCCACTTCTCAGGCTTCGTCAACTTGTCACTCTCCTTTTTCCCTTCTCCCCCAGGCAACAGTTCCAAGACTCTGTTTCCCTACCTGTAAAATGAGAGGATTGGGATTTATAGTTGCTACAGTTTTCTTTAGCCCTTTTTGGGTTCTAGCATTCTGTAACTAGTATTTACAATAGGTAGCATTTATTAAATGCGGAAAGAATAGTCTCTTCAACAAATGGTGCTGGGGCAACATGCAAAAGAATGAACTTAGACCCCTACCTCACATCATATACAAAAGTTAACTTAAAATGAATCAGAGACCTAAAGGAAAGAGTTAAAACTATAAAACCTAGAAAAAAATAGGAGTAAATCTTCACAACCTTGAATTTGGCAATATTTCCTTAAATATGACATTAAAAGCACAAGCAGCAAAAACAACAAAGATAAACTGAACTCCACTAAAATGAAAATTTTTTGTGCTTCAAAGGATACCATTAAGAAAGGGAAAAGACCCTCTGACACCCTCTCCAACCAGGCTTGGCCTAAACCCCACCGACACACCCTCACCCAGGGCCTTACCTCCAAACTCCAGAACTCCACACTACAGAGGGCCCCCTTCGGATGTGCTGCCTCTCCCCTTCCATACAGGTCCTAAGCAGAGGCTGCGCTCCACGCTTCAGTGTTGCCCTGCCTAGGCCCCGCCCCCAAGGCCTTTTCAGCTGCGTGGGTCCTGAGCCTAGGCCCCGCCCCACCTTGAACCCCCCCCCTGCCTAAAGGTAGTTTAGTTCTACCCCCTGCCTAAACTCCACCCCCATAGCCAAGGCCTTTTTTTTTTTTTCTTTTTCTTCTTTCTTCTTTTAGGTTGGAGTTCTGTTTTACCTTGTTGTTGTTGATTCATTTATAATTTTATTTTTTCTAATAAATCTTTTATTTTTCTAATTTTATTTTATTCTTTACACTTTGTTATTGTTCTGCTCATTTTGGCTTGTTCCCCTTTTTTTTTCTTTTTCTGTTGTGGTTTTGTTTTACCTTGTTGCAGTTGATTCAATTATATTTTTGTTTTTCCTAATATATTTTTTATCATTCAAATTTTATTTTATTTTTTAGTCTTTGTTGTTGTACTGCTCCTTTTATTCTTTCTGTTTTTTTGTTTATTTGTTTTTGGTTTTTGGTTTTGGTTTTTTTGTGGGGTTTTTTGCCATGCCATGCAGCTTGCGGGATCTTGGTTCCCAAACCAGAGGTCGGGCCCGAGCTCCTGTGGTGCAAGCACTGAGTCCAAACTGCTGTACTAATGGAGAACCTCAGACCCCAGGGAATATTAATCAAAGTGAGGCATCCGAGATGGCCTCATCTCAGCACCAAGACCCGGCTCTACCCAACTGCCTGCAAACTCCAGCGCTGGATGCCTCAGGCCAAACAATTAGTAAGACAGGAATACAGCCCCACCCATCAAAAAAAAAGTGAAACGACAAAATAATATGTTGTAGACAAAGGTGCAAGGTAAAAACCTACAAGATCAAATAAATGAAGATGAAATAGGCAACATACCTGAAAAAGAATTCTGAGTACTGATAGTGAAGATGATCCAAAATCTCGGAAACAGAATGGAGAAAATACAAGAAACGTTTAACAAGGATCCAGAAGAACTAAAGAACAAATGAACAGTGATGAATAACACAATAACTGAAATTAAAAATACTCTAGAAGGAATCAATAAAAGAATAACTGAGACAGAAGAACAGATAAGTGAGCTGGAAGATAAAATGGTGGAAATAACTGCTGCGGAGCAGAATAAAGAAAAAAGAATGAAAAGAATTGAGGACAGTCTCAGAGACCTCTGGGACAACATTAAATGCACCAACATTTGAATTATAAGGATCCCAGAAGAAGAAGAGAAAAAGAAAGGGTCTGAGAAAATATTTGAAGAGATTATAGTCAAAGACTTCCCTAACATGGGAAAGGAAATAGTCACCCAAGTCCAGGAGGCACAGAGAGTCCCATACAGGATAAACCCAAAGAGAAACACGCCAAGACACATATTAATCAAACAATCAAATTTAAATACAAAGAAAAAATATTAGAAGCAGTAAGGGAAAAGAAACAAATAACATACAAGGGAATCCCCATAAGGTTATCAGCTGATTTTTCAGCAGAAACTCTGCATGCTCTAAGGGAGTGGTAGGACATATTTAAAATGATGAAAGAGAAAAACCTACAACCAAGATTACTCTACCTGGCAAGGATCTCAGTCAGATTCGACAGAGAAATCAATAGCTTTACAGACAAGCAACAGCTACGAGAATTCAGCACCACCAAACCAGCTTTACAACAAATGCTAAAGGAACTTCTCTAAGCGGGAAACACAAGAGAAGAAAAAGACCCACAAAACAAACCCAATTCAATTAAGAAAATGGTAATAGGAACATACATATCAATAATCACCTTGAATGTAAATGGATTAAATGCTCCAACCAAAAGACACAGACTGGCTGAATGAATATGAAAACAAGACACTTATATATGCTGTCTACAAGAAACCCACTTCAGATGTAGGGACACATACAGACTGAAAGTGAGGGAATGGAAAAAGATATTCCATGCAAACAGAAATCACAAGAAAGCTGGAGTAGCAATACTCATATCAGATAAAATAAACTTTAAAATAAAGACTGTTACAAGAGATAAGTAAGGGCACTACATAATGATCAAGGGATCAATCCAAGAAGAAAACATAACAATTATAAATATTTATGCACCCAACATAGGAGCACCTTAATACATAAGGCAAATGTTAACAGCCATAAAAGGAGAAATCGACAGTAACACAATAATAGTGGGGGACTTTAACACCCCACTCATACCAATAGACAGATCATACAGACAGCAGATAAATAAGGAAACACAAGCTTTAAATGAAACAATAGACCAGATAGACTTAATTGATATTTTTAGGACATTCCACCCCAAAGCAGAAGAATACACTTTCTTCTCAAGTGCACACAGAACGTCCTCCAGAATAAATCACATCTTGGGTCACAAGTCAAACCTTGGAAAATTTAAGAAAATTGAAATCGTATCAAGCATCTTTTCCAACCGCAACACTGTGAGATTAGAAATCAATTACAGGAAAAAAAAAAACAGTAAAAAACACAAACACATGGAGGCCAAACAGTGCACTACTAAACAACCAAGAGATCACTGAAGAAATCAAAGAAGAAATTTTAAAAAATACCTAGAAACAAATGACAATGAAAATGATGATCCAAAACCTATAGGATGCAGTAAAAGCCTTTCTAAGAGGGAAATTCATAACAATTCAAGCTCACCTCAATAAACAAGAAAAATCTCAAATAAACAATCTAACCTTACACCTAAAGTAACTAGAAAAAGAAGAACAAACAAAACCCAAAGTTAGTAGAAGGAAAGAAATCATAACGATCAGAGCAGAAATAAATGAAAAAGAAATGAAGGAAACAATAGCAAAGATCAATAAAACTAAAAGCTGGTTCTTTGAGAAGATAAACAAAATTGATAAACCCTTAGCCAGACTCATCAAGAAAAAACAGGAGAGGACTCAAGTCAATAAAGTTAGAAATGAAAAAGGAGAGATTACAAATAACACTGCAGAAATACAAAAGATCATAAGAGACTACTACAAGTAACTATATGCCAATAAAATGGACAACCTGGAAGAAACGGACAAATTCTTGGAAAAGTACAACCTTCCAAGGTTGACCCAGGAAGAATTAGAAAATATAAACAGACCAATCACAGGTAATTAAATTGAAACAGGAATTTAAAATCTTCCAACAAACAAAAGTCCAGGACCAGCTGGCTTCACAGGTGAATTCTACCAGACATTTAGAGAAGACTTAATTCCTATCCTTCTCAAACTCTTCCAAAAAATTGCAGAGGGAGGAACACTCCCAAACTCGTTCTACAAGGCCACCATCACCCTGATACAAAAAACAGACAAAAATATCAAAAAAAAAAAAATTATAGACCAGTATCATTGATGAACATAGACGAAAAATCCTCAACAAAATACTAGCAAACAGAATCCAACAGCACATTAAAAGGATCATACACCACGATCAAGAGGGATTTATCCTAGGGATGCAAGGATTCTTCAATATAAGCAAAACAATCAATGTGATACACCATGTTAACAAATTAAAGAATAAAAACCATATGATCATCTCAATAGATGCAGAAAAACCTTTTGACAAAATTCAACACCTATTTATGATAAAAACTCTCCAGAAAGTGGACATAGAGGGAAACTACCTCAACATAATAAAAGCCATATACAACAAACCCATAGCAAACATCATTCTCAATGGTGAAAAACTGAAAGCATTTCCTCTAACTTCAGGAACAAGACAAGGATGTCCACTCTCATCACTATTATTCAACATAATATTGGAAGTCCTAGCTACGGCAATCAGAGAAGAAAAAATAAATAAAAGGAATACAAATTGGAAAAGAAGTAAAACTGTCACTGTTTGCCGATGACATGATACTATACATAGAAAATCCTAAAGATGTCACCAGAAAACTACTAGAACTAATCAATGAATTTGGTAAAGTTACAGGATACAAAATTAATGCACAGAAATCTTTTGCATTTCTATACACTAACAATGAAAGATCAGAAAGAGAAATTAAGGAAACAATCCCATTTACCACTGCAACAAAAAGAATAAAATACCTAGGAATAAACCTTCACCAGAAAACTACTAGAGCTAATCAATGAATTTGGTAAAGTTACAGGATACAAAATTAATGCACAGAAATCTTTTGCATTTCTATACACTAACAATGAAAGATCAGAAAGAGAAATTAAGGAAACAATCCCATTTACCACTGCAACAAAAAGAATAAAATACCTAGGAATAAACCTAAGGAGGCAAAAGACCTGTACTCAGAAAACTAAAAAACACTGAAGAAAGAAATCAAAGATAATGTAAACAGATGTGGAGATATACCATGCTCATGGATTAGAAGAATCAATATTGTGAAAATGACTATACTACGCAAAGCAATCTACAGATTCAATGCAATCCCTATCAAGCTACCAATGGCATTCTTCACAGAATTAGAACAAAAAATTTTACAATTCGTATGGAAACACAAAAGACCCAGAATAGCCAAAGCAATCTTAAGAAAGAAAAATGGAGTTGGAGGAATCAGGTTCCCTGACTTCAAACTATACCACAAAGCTACAGTAATCAAGACAGTATGGTACTGGCACAAAAACAGAAATATATATCAATGGTATAGATTAAGGATAGAATGCCCAGAGATAAACCCACACACATATGGGCACCTAATTTATGACAAAGGAGGCAAGAACATGCAATAGAGAAAAGACAGCCTCTTCAATAAGTGGTGCTGGGAAAACTGGACAGCTACATGTAAAGGAATGAAATTAGAACACACCCTAACACCATACACAAAAATAAACTCCAAATGGATTAATGACCTAAATGTAAGGCCAGACACTATAAAACTCTTAAAGGAAAACGTGGGCAGAACACTCTTTGACATAAATCACAGCAAGATCTTTTTTGACCCACCTCCTAGAGTAAGGGAATAAAAACAAAAATAAACAAATGGGACCTAACGAAACTTAAAAGTTTTTGCACAGCAAAGGAAACCATAAACAAGATGAAAAGACAACCCTCAGAATGGGAGAAAGTATTTGCAAATGAAGCAACTCACAAAGGATTAATCTCCAAAATATACAAGCAACACATGCAGCTCAATATCATAAAAACAAACAACCCAATCCAAAAAGTGGGCAGAAGACCTAAATAGACATTTCTCTAAAGAAGACATACAGATGGCCAACAAATACAAGAAAAGATGCTCAACATCACTAATCATTAGAGAAGTGCAAATCCAAACAACAATGAGGTATCACCTCACACCAGTCAGAATGGCCATCATCAAAAAATCTAGAAACAATAAATGCTGGAAAGGGTGTGGAGAAAAGGGAACCCTCCTGCACTGTTGGTGGGAATGTAAATTGATATAGCCTACATCGAGTCATTTGTTGAGATGTGGATGGATCTAGAGACTGTCATACAGAGTGAAGTAAGTCAGAGAGAGAAAAACAAATGCCATATGCTAACACATACATATGGAATTTTAAAAAGCAGTACTGATGAACTTAGTGTCAGGGCAGGAATAAATACACAGACGTAGAGAACGGACTTGAGGGCGCAGTGGGGAAGGGGAAGCTGGGATGAAGTGAGAGAGTAGCATTGACATATATACACGACCAAGTGTAAAATGGATGGCTAGTGGGAAGCTGCTGCATAGCAGAAGGAAATCAACTCAATGCTTTGTGACAACCTAGAGGGATGGGATAGGGAGGGTGGGAGGAGGCTCAAGAGGGAGGGGACATGGGGGTATATGTGTACATATAGCTGATTCACTTTGTTGTACAGCGGAAACTAACACAATATTGTAAAGCATTTATACTCCAATAAAGATGTGAAAAAAAACAGAAAGGGAAAAGACAATCCACAGAATGGGAGAAAATATTTGCAAATCATATATCTGATAAGAGACTTGTATCTAGAATACATAAAGAACTTTTACAACTCAATAATAAAAAGACAACCTAATTTTTTTTTTTTTTTTTTTTTTTTTTTGCGATACGCGGGCCTCTCACTGTTGTGGCCTCTCCCGTTGCAGAGCACAGGCTCCGGACGCACAGGCTCAGCGGCCATGGCTCATGGGCCCAGCTGCTCCGCGGCATGTGGGATCTTCCCGGACCGGGGCACGAACCCATGTCCCCTGCATCAGCAGGCGGACTCCCAACCACTGCGCCACTAGGGAAGCCCCAAGACAACCTAATTTTAAAATGGGCTAAAGATCTGAATCAACATGGCTCCAAAGAAGATTTACAAATGGCCGAAAAGCACATGAAAAGATACTCAACATCACTTGCCCCAGACAAATGCAAATCAAAACCACAATGGAATACCACTTCACACCCACTAGGATGGCTGTCATCAAAAGTCAGATAATAACATGTGTTGGTGAGGATATGAACAAATCAGAACCCTCACACAGTGCTGGTAGGAATGTAATAGGGCAGCTGCTGTGGAAAACAGTTTGGCAAGTCCTTGAACAGTTAAACATAGTGTTAGCATGTGACCTAGCCACTCTACTCTTACATAGAATAAAAACCCAAGAGACATTAAAAACATGTTCACACAAAATCTTGTACATGAATGTTTACAGCAGCATTATTCATAATAGCCAAAAAAATGGAAACAATCCAAATGTCCACCGACTGATGAATGGATAAACAAAATGTGGTATATACATACAATGGAATATTATTCAGCCCTAAAAAGGAATAAAATATTAATACTGCCACAACATGGGCAAACCTTGAAAACATCATGCTAAGTGAAAAAAGCCAGTCACAAAAGACCATATATTGTATGATTCCATTGATATGAAGTGTGTAGAATAGGCAAATTCATAAAGACAGAAAATAGACGAGTGTTCATCCAGGAATGAGAGCTTGGGGGGAATGGGAAGTAACTGTTGATGGTTATAAGGTTTCTTAGCGGGGGTGGTAAAAATGTTCTAAAATTGATTGTAATGATGGTTGCACAGCTCTGTGAATACACTAAAAACCATTGAATTGTACACTTTAAATGGGTGAATTGTATGGTATGTAAATTATATCTCAATAAAGCCATTATTTTTGAAAAAGAGAGTCTCTGTGTGGAATTTGTTCTTATAAACCTAGAGAAATGGTGGCAGAACCCATGCAGTCTAATTAAGTGACGTCTTGGCAGCAGCACCAAATGACTAATCTGTTATTTTTCCCACTGGCACTGCATTTCTCATCAGTATGCAGCCCTGTCCCTTGCTTGGTCAGCGCTCTCACCTCAGAGACAGAAAACTAACAGGTCAGGTACTAATTATTAAAAAAACTCTCTTTGAGCAGAAGAAAGGAACAACAGGGAAACATGTGCATCCCAGGTACATACTGCAGCAAGCCTTTATTTTTTTTTTAATTTTTAAAAAATTATTTTATTTTTTAAAAAATTTTTATATTTTATTTAATTTATTTATTTTTATTTTTGGCTGCACTGGGCTTTCAATGCAGCGCACAGACTCTTCGGTGCGGGCTCAGTAGTTGCAGCCTGTGGGCTTAGTTGTCCTGAGGCATGTGGGATCTTAGTTTCCCGAGAAGGGATCGAACCCACGTCCCCTGCATTGGAAGGCAGATTCTTAACCACTGGACCACCAGAGAAGTCCCTGCAGCAAACCTTTTATATGAACTAAAAGAATTAAGGTCAAGTGTTGATCTCTAAAGAAACCTCAAAGAAACACCATGGGAAAACATGCTCTTACAGACACAAGGGCTGATAGGAGGTGAGTTGGGTGCTTTTACAGCTGTGCCGGGAGACTGGGTAGTCTTTGTTCTTACAAGCAAGTTTTCCCACAACTTCTTTTGTTCTTTCTCCAGGGGAACAGCCTGTGCAAAGGTGTAGAAGTGGGAGAGAGACAGTGGTGTGAGCCGAGCACTGAGGTCGTTCAGGCCGATGCAGTGGGCAGGGTGGGGAGGGTGGGAGGCTGGAGAGGGCAGTGCACCAGGACCACCCAGGGCTCTGACGCCAGCTGACGAGTTTGGATGGTCTAGCTGGGTGACCTTGGGCAAGTCACCGACATCTCTGAGCCCAGTTGCACATCTGTAAGTGTCCTCGGAGGGTGGTAGTAAGAATCCCATGAGATAATACATTGTAACAGGATTAAGAAGGTTCTTGGAAGGAGCAAGCACTGAGTAAATATTAGCTGTTACAAGGATGATGATGTTTCTCTGGCTTCCCCAGATTGCCTGACACAGGGAAAGTCTAAGTGAAATAAGAGAGGGAGCCTTGATAAGCATTGATCTCATCTCCTCCTAAAACCCCATTAAGGTGACAGGACAGAAATAAGAAAGACCGTGGGAACAGGAGTGGAGCCAGTGGAAGACAGGGCTGATGGGGCCGTGGAGACTGCACTAGCCGGGCAGAAGTAGCTCCACGTCTGAGGAGGGGGCACTGCTGGACATGAACAGGGTCTCCCACGGAGCCCCAGAAACGCTCAGGACTCAGAGGCATCAGATATTGAAGAAGGTGGGGGCTAGGGGTGGATTAAAGAGAAGGGGAATGGTGGAAAGTCAGTGTGGGAGAGTTAGACTTCCTGGTACCCCCTTTCCCAACCCTAAAGCCAGGCAACTAGTCCTCTCCCTACCACTCACCTCCCACTCCCAGGAGACCAGGAGATGAAGGTTCATTCTCCAGAGACAAAGAACCAGGGTGGCTCCCGACCCAGAAACATCCTGAAGGACAGGAGGATGGAGAGTCCTCTCCGGAGTAATTGGTCTCTAGAACCCTCTCCTCGAAAAGCTGACTTGCTACCAGATCACCCCAATGGAGCCCACAGTCAACAATTGTGCTACCCGCCATCCTGAAATCAGGTACACAGTTTCTTGTTTCTTTTTTTTTTAGTGTCTGTAAGAATCACCAGGAACAAACAGGGACAAAATAAACCCGGAGGAAACAGACAATTCAGGCAGCAGGGCAAAACTGAAACAACAAACAAAGGAGAACTGAAATGAAACCCTGGACAGAAGGTTTGAAAGGTAACATTAAGGAAATCCTTCAGAGAGTCGGCAAAAAGTATAGAAATAGAGAATAGGAAAAGATAAATAAGAAGGCTTGAAGATCAATCCTGGGAGTAATATCTGACTAATAAAAGTTCCAGAGAGAAAAGAGAAAATGAAGGAAGGGAAACTGTGAAAGAAGCAGTATAAGAAAAATTTTCATAATGGAAGGATATGAGCCTCCAACTTGGGAGGCCAGGACAATGGATGAACAAAAGAGCCTCACCAAGACAGGTCATTTGAAAACGTCTGAAGACCAGGGATGAAGGAAGGGTCCTAAAGAGAGGAGGAGGAAGTGGAGGCTAAAAGGAGCAAGGAAGCCCCATACAAAGATACAGGGTCAGAACGTCATCGAATTTCTCAGAGTAACACTGGAAGTCAGACAACTGTAGAGACAAGTCTTAAAAATTCTGAATGGAAACAATTTTCACCCTAAAATTCTATGCCCAGCTAAACTAGTAATCAAAGGTGAGCGTGGAATAAAGATATTTTCAGACATGAACTACAGAAAGAAGTATTTTCTATGCACCACTTTTCAAAAAGCTACCAGAGGACAAGCTCCACTAAACTAAGGAAATAAAGCAAGAACGAGGAAGGAATTGGATCTTGCAAACAAGGAAGCCAGCGCAGGAGAGGTCAAAGCCAAGGCTAAGTGGACAGCTGCGCAGCAGGGCTAGAGGAGCAGAGGGCTGAACTGGAGCCTCTGGTGCATTTGGCAGTGTGGACAGTGCTATGGAGAGGTGACATACGTGGCTATCAGAGGGTTTGGGAGGGATGAGCAATAGGAACATAGAAAACTAGACAAACGAGAAAACAAGGCAATTATTAATTTCAGAAAACAGTAGAAGTATGAGAAAAAGAAACTAATCAGAGTAGAGTACTTGGATTAGTAAATATTTACACAGTCACGATAACAAAACTCCAGAATATCTATTTAATGAAAATGTATGTGCTATAACTACTGGGAGTTTGGGGAAGAGGGAAGTGGTGGAAGCATCAGAAGAACACCAGGTCATCACCGTCCCCCAGGAAGCCAACAGAAAATATCTCAAAGTGAAGAGGCAAGAAAGAGCAGTTAACGTATTGTACTGAAGTGTGAAAGTGAATACAGAGGGAAAAGCTTCAGGATTTGACTGTAGCTGCCCCTGGAAAGTGGAACTGGAATTGAGGCTTCTTGAGACTGGGATAATTTGGGGACTGTTGATTTTTCTTCTCAGCCCATAGTACACTACTTGATTTTTTTTAAAAAAACAATGTGTTTATATTACTTTGAGAAAAATTAAAATGAAGGAGCAGTAGGTATAATTAATCCTCTTGGTAGGTGAAGATACTGATGCCCACTAAGTGTAAGGGGCGGGCCCAAGACCCCAGTGCGGCCAAGTTAGGACAGGAGCTGGGTCCCCCGCTGCCAGGTGGCTCTCGGGTACCAGTGACTGTAAGCCATGGTCACGGGAAGGATGAAAACGGGAACGTTACCATGTTGAATCTCAACCTTCCAACGCCGGAAGGACCATTTGAAAAAAGTTCAATCCATGTATGTTATGGCTGGTGAAGCCAGTTGAGGTCCGGAGAGACGTATGACCAGAATTTGTATTTATTTGATCCAAAAGCTTGACTTTCAAAGAGGGGGAAATATGAGACCATGGGAAATTCTTCTCAGTGACCGTGAATTCTCGGGCCACATAGTAGAGGAGACAATTTCCATAATATTCCACCTTATTCTGTGCACGCTTCCAAGCAGCCTTTGAAGCTGCAGTTTAGAAAGCAACCGAGAGCCTCTTGCTCTGAAACAAATCAGCTGTTTCCCACCTACCCCTCCCCAGTGCCCATCCCCTCTACCCCACCCCACTGCCTACTTTTGCAGCCTCAGCTCCCAGCAGCCCCCTCTCAACCTGCATTCCAAATGGGGGCAGCTCAAATGTAGGGTGTGGGGTTTGGGGTTGCCGGGGCTGGACCGGGTGTGGTGGCTCTGTGAGTGCCCTGGGCACAGGGAGCCCCGCCCGGACTGGAAGTCGGTTACTGTTGACGGAGGGAGGAAAGGAATGAACGTGTGAGTGCCGGGCTCGGAGGTGCATCCAGCCAGGCGCCCTGGACATGCTGCCTTCGCCTGCAAAGTGGTGTCTCATAGGGTTGTCTGCAGGTCCCCTGGTTCAGAGCCACTGGGGGCCACTGGTACAAATGTAGATTCCCGGCTCCCTCTCAGGCCCTCTGAGCTTTGCAGCCCGTGCCCCAGGGCTCAGCGCCCTTCCTCCAGCCGTGGCAGCCTTCTACTGGGCTGAGGTGTCTACTTGCGGCCCCCAACCCTGGTCCCAGGGATGTGTGCCTCCTGGCTACTCACAGAGCAGGGTGAAAACAGAGCCCAAGGCCCTGGCACAGCCTCTCCTGGTGGGGGCATTTTGGGGCAGGTGGCCTCGAAAGCATTCAGTTCCTTGTGCCTCAGTTTCCACACCAGCAGAGTCAGGGCCCTGACTTCCCAGAGGGGTGTGGGGATTGGGCCAGTGTGGAAACATCCTCAGCAAACTTCAAAGCCCTTCAGAGCCGGGAGGCAGCCTCCTGGCCGAGAACGCTAGTGGAGGCCGCGGTGGGCAGTGGGTAGGTGGGTCCAGGCACAAATCACTGCAGGGTGGGGGGCTAGGGAGGCACAGGCGCTGCTGGGCCCACCTCCCTGCACTTCCCACACCCACCCAAGCGAAGCAGGCACCACCATTGACCAACAGGAAACAGGCCTGACAGTGCTTGCGGGGACTTTACCCAAGGTCTCTGGCAGAGCTGGGAACCGAGCTGGGCCTCCTGCCTCCTCTCCAGGACGGGAGAAGCCCTACCCCATGACAAACTTTCAAGTTCTCATTGCAGCTAATAGCCGCCTCGAAATATAGTTAGGTAGAGACTATGGAGCCCTCTCTGCGGGAACAGCCGGTTGGCTTGGGTCCTGGCGCCCCCTCGTGGCCATTCCTTCAGCTTTCCCCAAATGCACTTGGCAGTCCAGCTGCCTGAACT
>NW_020172632.1:5961108-5989515 GCF_003031525.2 Neophocaena asiaeorientalis asiaeorientalis | reverse complement strand
GGGGAGGGGGGCGGGGGGGGCGGTCCCCGCCAGCTGCAGGGGGTTATCCCAGGTGGAGGAAGGGGTCAGAGGCCTGGATGCCTCTTGGATTCACTGTGAAACCTTGGACAAGCTCCTGAACGCAGCCAAACCAAATTGCCAGGGGAGATTAGAGCAGAAGGCACCCTGGAGACTACTAACCTGCCCCGACTCATCTTACAGGGGAGCAAGCGGGCCTAGAGATGCCAGGCAGGTGTGATACGGGAGTGGACACGGGGGTGCTGGGGAGGGTGCACCATCACGCACTGGCTGGCTCTGGAGAGCGGGGCTTCCAGAACCAGGAGAACGCGCCCTCCCCACTCTCACCCCCAGCCAAGGGCCTAGGGTCTTCGGGCCAGCCACTCTCCTCCCCCCTCACTGTCTCCACCGTCCTCCCTCCCCACAGCCTGAACCCTGGCTGCTCTCCTCCAGCCCCAGCCCCTCAGCACTGCCAGGACGGTTGCTGGGCAGGCTAGGGGCAAGCTGGAATTCACGTCCAGCCTCAGTACCACCCCAGCCTTGCCCCTGGGGCCCCCTCCCAGCTCCATGCCCCTCTACCCATGCAATGTTCACACTGAGGACCCCATGGGCCACGTCCTGTCCAGGTGCTAGCGGCAGACTCTCCTGGACAGGCAAACCTCCTTCCCTCCTCCCTCCCAGACCCCCAGCCACAGGCCCCCCTCCTACTCCGCCAGAGTCGGGAGTGCTGATGGCCTTTTTGACCATCAGAGGGCCCTCTTGTGACAGCTGGCCCCAAACCCCACAAACTACCCCCATCCTCTGCCTCCTCCATCTGTAGTAGCCTCTTTGCTCTTTCCTCGTCAGCACTTAAAGAAGTTCTCAGCTAATCTTAACACACACACTCACAGACCCCCTTCCCTCACCAGCTACTTCCTACTTCTTCAGAGCCCAGTTTTCAAAAGAGCAGTTACACTCATTATCTCTCCCTTCCCGCTTCACAATCACTCCAAAGCCCTCTTGTTCTGAAATCCATTTGACACTTTTTAGTCCACTCTTGACCCATTCAGCTCAACCAGCTGACCCAGGTCCACCCACTATGTCTGTCCTCTCAGGTCTCCAGGACTTTGCATATGCCATTCCCTCTGCCTGGAACACCCTTCCCTCCCTTCCTCACAATACTAATACCTTCTTATTCTTCAGCACCAAGCCTGAGTGTCACTTCCTTTGGGAAGCCTTCTCTGATGCCCCAGGCTGGTCTGGCACATCATCTAAAGGCCGCCCGTGATTCATATGACCTGGCCCCTGGTCCTCTCAGCCCCAGGGAATTTCTTTCAGTTTCTCCAATGAAAACCTTTTTCCTACCTCAGAACCTTTACATGTGCTACTTTTCTGCCAGGACCCATATCTGCCCACCCTGTCCCCGATTTATATCTGGAAAACTGGTGTCTCCTCTTCCAGGAAACCCTCTCTGCCTCTTCAGAGGCCTCCCTGGGTTCCTGAGGTCCCAGGCTTCCTCTGTCACAGCACTGACCCCTCTGGGTGTCACAGAATGCATATGTCTTCCTCCTGTAAGCTTAATGGCTCATCATTCCTGGGCACCGTTCAAAGCACTTTGTATATATTAATCCTATACTGTATAGAATAATCCTATTGCTATCCCTGCTTTCACAAGTGGAGAAAGTAAGGCCCTGGGTCCTTCATTAAGGCCAGAGCCGCACACACAGTCTGCACCAGGCAGAGCTTCCCAGATCCAGAGCTGAGAACCGACGCCTCCAAATCTGGTTTAAATGGAAAACAGCCTCTGAGCAGCTCCCCACCCTCCCACCAGCCCTGGATGAAGGCTCTGCATCCCCTTTCATGCTGTTTATTCTTTTGAACAAATTGTGAGTTTTATAAGACATTCAAGGCCTGTGGTAGCAAACACATGTTCCCGTGGTGAGAGTCATCGGACCTGCTGGGCAGAGGGCTATGAGTACAGACAGCCCAGCCACCTAGCCCTGCTCTTCCTGTCCCTACTCTTCCGAGAGCTGTGGACGCCCTCAAGCACCTACAGCCCCTTGGACCACTGGAGAGAGAGGCCACAGTTTCATCTCCGCAACTCCCTGATTCCACCCCCCGCCAGCATCTCCTTCACATCCATGGCTCCCACACTCCAAGGAATGCCCCCCAACCCCACTCTGCAGCAGCCGGAGCCTCACAACACTGCTATCATCTCCACTCAGCAGGGAAGGAAAGCGAGGTTCAGAGAGGGGAGGTGCCTTACCCAAGGTCACACAGCTGGTTAGCCGAAAGGTTTTGTGCCCCTTGTACCTGGCACATTGTACTCCACGCATGATGTCCTGGAAAAGCCTGAGGCTCTAGGAAGCAGGGGCACTGCACTCTAGGCCTGACTCTGCACCTTGGGAAGTCACTCACCTCCTCAGGCCTCAGTTTCTCCTTCTGAAGAGCAAGGGGGATGGGCCCATGGAGCTCTGCAGACCCCCACGCTTCCAAGGAAACAGCTTGGCCGTGTGGCCTCAGGCAGCCCTCACAATCATCAGGTCCACCCCTCTGAATGCTGACCCTGTCAGTGAAAAGACTCTCTCTATCTCTTTTCTATCAAATTTACAGGTAACCCTCAGAAGTGTCCAAAACAACGGAGGTTTGTTTTAGTCTCACAAGCATTCTCCAACCAGAACTTGGTTTTCCAACTAAAGTAATTGGACCAGTGCCCCATAGAATGTGACACTACGTAAAGATTGAGGGATAAATTTGGGGGAATACCTCGTATTTCATCATGTACGGTAGCTGACCCTCCCCAGGGGCCTGGGGGAGCAACCTGGCTGAGGAAACAGCAGGTGCAAAGGCCCTGGGGCAGGGATGAGCTGGGAGTATGTACTAAGGGGCCAGAGTGGCTGGCATGAAGTGGGTGAGGGGAAGAGTGCTAGAAGGTGGGCCAGCAGGGGCCTGGGCAGTGAGGTTCATAGCAGCACTGCCCCCTACGGCCAAACCTGCACACCGAGTGCCAGCAAGAGGGACAATGTGAGAAACCTGGGACACCACACAAGAATATCACATAGCAGGTAAAACGAAAGGGCCACATCAGCCCACAATGATGTGGGTGAGTGTGAAGATATATTGTAATATTCGGTGAAAAAAGTTCACCCCAAAGACTACAGCCTAAAATAACTTTAAAAAAACATTTAGGAAAACGTATGGATGTGCTGAAATAAAAAAAGGAAAGCCAGGGTGCTGGCTACAGTGAGTGGGGGAGGTGAGGGTAGAATTGGGGACCAGATGGCTGGATGGATACTGTCAAGGGCCTGGCTTTTGTCTGGAGAAATGGAGTGATGGGTGCTTATCACATTATTAAAAACAAACAAGCAGATGGAAGTAGGCAGTGCGTGGACCAATGATGAATTTATCTCATGTACCAGCCTGGGTGGTGACCATTTGATTCAGAACCTCAGAAACCAGGTCAAGGAGTTGGGGTTTTACTGGAAGAGCAATGGGAGCCACTGCAGGGTTTGGGGCCGGGAGTGACCTGATTTGATTCATATTTTATAAGGATCACTCTAGTTGCTTACGGAGAGTGGAGTGGGGAGGGGAGGCAGGGCGTCCAGTTAGAAGGCCACTGCCATCCACCAGGCAGGAGGTAATGCTGGGGACAGGGGTCAGTGGTGGCTGATAAAGCTGAGAGCTCTGTTTTGCCATGTCCAGTTTGAGATGTGGAGCCGGTTACTCTCCCTTTGCATCTCACACACAGATCCCTTCTCCACCCTGTGTCCAGAAGGGCCGACCCCTGTGGACAGCGTCTCCTGGGCTCCTTTGCTCTCTGGCTTCCAGGAGGAGACCAGAGGATGGGAGGAGATAGAACTTGGGATATCTCCTCTACAATGAAAGGTATGTAGCTCCGTGTGGTACCAACTACCACCAAATAAGAGGCGTGGTGCTAAAGGTGCCTCTGGGTCTTAGAGGTTGCATACACCACACCTGGGGGTGCAGCTCTGACCTACTGACTGGGGAACTGGTACGCCTGCCAGTTTTGGATGGGTCCAAAGTAAGAGCGGGCTCTGCATTTGGTCCAGACTATAGTGCAAGCTGTCCTGCCACACGGGCCTTAGGACCCAAGAGATCCAACGGGACTTGGGGTGATGGGGGCCGAATGGCGTTGGGTGGTGTCCCTGGCATGGCCTCCACAGAATCGCAGCACAGACCGCTGAGGTTTGGGAGCCCAGCTTGCTCTCCTCCACTGACAGCTCTTCAGGCTCTGGGAGAGACTGGACCCCGTGGCCACGGGACACTGAAGGGCTGGGTGACGAGCTGTTGGCTGGATGTCCTCCTGCTGCCTACCCTCCACTGCCCCTGTCTTCTCCCCTGCTCTGTGCCCCGGAGCCTGACCTGTGTGGACTGTATCAAGGGGCTCCTTTGTCCTCTGCCTTCTGGCTGAACTCAGCATTGAGGAGCCCCAGCGGGAGATTGGAGGGGGGAGGGGAGAGGGGTCAGAGTGGAGTGTCCCTGGGAGAGGTCCTTGCTCTGTCATAGCAGACTTCTCTACATGACTCCTTCCATGTCCCACTAGCTGCTCTGTCCCCTCGCCCCTCAGCCACCCCAGGGATGCTAACCGAGCTCTCTAGGTACTGCACTACTGCACTTACTCCTCACCAAGCTTTTCTATTCATTCCTTTACTGGGCCCCCTTAAATTATCTTAATTTGAGCATGCTGTTTCCTATGGGGACCCCGTATGATAGGTGTGTAGGCAGAATTCTAAAATGACCCCGGGAGTCCGCCCCCTGGTGTACATGTCCTGTAGAAACCCCTCCCTATGCGTCTAAATATGATGGGATAGTCACTCCCGTGACTACATTATATAAGACCCTATCATAGCAGACTGGAGAGACATCCTCCCGCTGGCTTGGAAGAAGTAGACGTTGTGAGACGCCCACATGCCTGGGGCTGAAGGTGGCCTTTAGGAACTGAGAATGACTCACCACCAACAGCCTGCAAGAAGACCCCAGTCCCACACCTGCAAGGAAGCGAATTCTGCCTGGATGAGCTTGGAAGAGGACCCTGAGCCTCAGATGACATCGCCACCCTGGCCGACACCTTGATTTCAGCCTGGCGAGACCGAGCAGAGAACCCAGTCATGCAGTCACCCAGCTTCTGACTTACGGGAACTACGAGACAATCGACGGGTGTTGTTTCAAGCCACTAAGTTTGTAGAGATGTGTTATGCAGTCATAGAAAACAAACACACTGGATTTTCTCCGCTCCTCCAAACCATAAGGTTGAGTGTGAGAAGCAAACGTGCACAACACTGGGCTGCAGCGGGTCCGGAGGCGTAAGTGAGTCACGCGGACGCTTGGCTTACACGCCCATGGAACCTGCCGCTGGGCTCTGCCATCCCCTTTGGGGAATTTCCTGTGACCAGTTAGCAGAAGAGAAGCCACTAGGAGCCTGATTTACAAATGGGGGTGCATGGTGTGTCACCACCAGCCGGAGTGGATGGAGGCTGCATTACGACCCCATTCAGGGGCTTCCCTGCAAGTGGTGAAAGGAGATCCTCCTATGCGCAGGGCTTAACTTGTACCTGATGCCCACGTCAGAGGAAGGAGGGACAGCCTGAGGTACGGATCTACATTGATTCATGGGCAGAGGTGTATGGGTTATCTGGCTGCTCAGGGTTTTGGAAAGAACAAGATGGGAAAACTGGTGGGTATGTGGCTGGACCTCTCCAAACAGGCAGTGTGTGAAGATATTCACTCCCAGGAAATGTGCACCAGAGGGTAATGACTGCAGGTGAGGCTCTCAGTAGCCAGAGGGACAAGAGGACCCATCTTGCAGACGTCAGTTAATCTCTCTCCCCAGTTCAATGGGCTCCTGAACAAAGTGAGTGTGACAGCAGGTGTATTAGTCTGCTTGGGTTGTCGTAACAGACGGGCTTAAACAACAGAATCTACGACACAGTTCTGGAGGGTGGGAAGTCCAAGACCAAGGTGCCATCAAGGTAGGTGCCATTCTGAGGGCTCTCCTCTTGGCGTGTAGGCAGCGCCATCTTGCTGTGTGTTCACCGGACCTCTTCTCTGCATGCATGGAGAGGAGGAGAGAGGGAGCTCACTGGCGTCTCTTCTTATAAAGACTATTCTTATGGGATCAGGGCCCCAGACCTATGACCTCATTTAACCTTAATTACCTCCTTAGAAGTCCCGTCTCCAAATGCAGCCACACTGGGAATTAGGGCTTCAACATATGAATTTGGGGAAGACACACTCAGTCCATAACAGCAGGGAGGAAGGCTTTTCATAGGCTCAACAACATGAACTCCCCCTTACCAAAGCTGATCTGGCCGCTGCCGTTGCTGAGTGCCGAGTCCGCCAATAACAGGCCAGTTGCTGGCCAATGGTGCCCAAATGGCACCACTGCCCAGGAAACCACGATGATGGCAAGTTGATTACCTTGGATGTCTTCCACCATGAGGACTGCATCAATTCATCCTCATGGAATCTGGGAATAGATTTGCTTTCTCTGCTGGATACTTCTGCCAGCACCACCATCTGTGGTCATACAGAATGCTTTCTCCATCACCGTGGCGTGCTGCACTGTTGCCTTCCACCCAGAAGCGCAATTAATAGGGAGAAAAGTGTGGCGGGGGCTTGTACCCAGCAGCTAGCCTGAGGGGATGGAGGAATGGCTGCTGAGGGCCCAGTTACAGCACCAGCTGGGAGTCAGTACCCTGTGATGACGTAGGGGATCCACCGCTTAGGATGGGGCGTGTGCCTTAATCAGCGACCGACGCACAGTGCTGTCCCCCACCAGGAGCGTCCCCACTCACTTTTAAAGACAATAACAACTTTATTGTTTATAATGCACATGCCATATTATTCACTTATTTAAAGTGTACAATTCCATGGGTTTTGGTTTATTCATAGTAGTGCAGCCATTACCACAGCACACTCGCGGTTATCCCTTCCTAACCCACTTAGGACGTTTTGGCTTCCCGTCCCTGCAACATAACAGATCATGTTGGAGCTCTGCCCAAATTCCCTCAGATTCCTGTTGTCCATGTTTGGGTCCTTCCTGGGTTCGGCGTGTTTTTGCTTCCAACAGGCACATCTGAGACCTTTTCAGAGAACATCCCTTGGGCTTCCAGAGCCTGCTTGGTCCAAAAGCTCAGACAGCTGGAAGTGCCTGGGCATTTACATCACCCCCGGGGCAGTCCTTAACCAGTGACTGAGGGTGAAGGAGTGTGACAGCCCGGTTCTCTGGCTCAGCTCCCGGGCTGAGGCTGAGGGCTTGCCTGAAATGGCATCCTTCCTGGTTTCTCCCCTTTCCCTGTCCTGCTCTCCCCTCTCCCTAACTGGTCTCTCCCAAAAGCACCTCCTTCATAAATCACTTCTACACTAACCTCACCTTGGGGTCTGCTTTGAGGAATCCAAACTACGACAGCGGCCTTGGGCTCAGCAGGCTGGGGGGGTGCCAGTTTTCAAGGCTTCCACCAGGAAGCACTGCCACGGTTCCGCTAAATTAGAAGCTGGGCTTCCTCTTGGCCACTTTGGGCTCCGTGTGCTATTGAACTGACAGGCAAAGAGTTGCCGTGCTGTCCGGAGTGGGTGACCACAACTACCAAGGGGCCACGGGGCTCTGCTGCACACAGGGAAAAGAAAACCTGGCCTGGAACCTGCAGAGCCCCTGAGGTCGGGGACAGACGCTTCCATATCCTCTAAAACAGTAGGCGGAAAGCTGCAGCAAATGACAGTGACGGGCTGACCGAGGACTCGGGCCACGAGGAGGAAGAGCTGGGTCACCCTCCCAGGCACAGAGCTCCCCCAAGCTGCGCGGCTGGCAGAGCATGAGGGGAGCATAGAACGGGTTCTAGAAAGAAGCACTAACGACGATTCGCCTCCACCTCTCAGCCAGCCGCAGACATGGCGAGCACCGCCACAGGCTGCGTCTTTTGCTGACTAGTCAGTTTCTTTCCCCTTTCCTGCCATCTAGCTGATGCTCTGGTTTAGGTTCCAGGCTGGAGTGTGACTGAAGTGACATCACACCAGGACGATACAGAGGCTGATGGCTTGTGTCCCTCCTCTGATTTTGAAGATGAGAGTTTCTTGCTCTGAGAGAAGGGCAAGATGCTGAGTGGCACGGGGTGGACTGTGGCTGTGACTCTCTGTTTGCCTCCCCCCAACTATGCTCTACCCTTCTGCCCTATTCTGTGCCCAAGGGGCTAAGCCAGAGCACTGTGAACTGCATCCTACCCTCACCCCCAGTGCCACCGCCGCCCACAGCTCCTTTGCCCTGTGGCTTCCAGTTGGGTTTGGCCAATGGAAAGCACCGGCAGGAGATCAGAGGGTGGGAGGAGGGTGAGGTAGGGCTGTTTCTACCCAGTTCCCTCTACGGTCTAAGCTATTTTGGGGGGACCAAAATTATATCCCTCCATGACTGCAGCCCCTGCAGGCAGACCTGCCTCCACAGGCTCCAGCTCACTCTGGGAACACTATTTTCTAGTCTAATCTTGAACCTTCCAAGCTGACTTCTGTTTCCTGCCAGGACACCTTTTAGACGTGCAGGGAGAGAGGTGTGTAGACAAAGCTGACACAAGTGTGGAGCCCAGGCCAGCCCTTCCAGTGCACTAGACTGAGTGTAAGGACTTGTCAAGACAAAAGGAGGGTCCAGGGCCTGCCTGAGGAACG
The DNA here is from genome assembly GCF_003031525.2 of Neophocaena asiaeorientalis asiaeorientalis. NCBI lineage: Eukaryota > Metazoa > Chordata > Mammalia > Artiodactyla > Phocoenidae > Neophocaena > Neophocaena asiaeorientalis. The sequence goes on along the minus strand of NW_020172632.1, from coordinate 5,980,866 downwards.
CCACCATCCAGAAAGCAGGCAGAGGAGGGGGCAGAGCAGCAATGCAGGAAGGAGCAGCAGTGAGGCAGGAATCAGGAGAGAATAGCGTCCCAGGATCTAGAGAAACATGTGTAAAATGCATCAGGAGGTCGAGGGAGCAGAGGACAGAGAACTGACCCCCGGATGTGGCCATGAGGCTATCACTGGTGACCTGGATGGGTGAGTCAGATGTCATCCTTACCTGTGACAAACCCACAGGAGAGGCAAGTGAGTGCAGTAATGTCTTGGAGGGAGAGGTACAGGACTCACCTGGCATCAAAGGAGAGCAAGACCGGACTTCCTTGGGAGGCTCAGAGCGGCTCCATGGAGGTGCCGATGAGGCCCAGGGGAAGGGCGGCCCAGGCAGAGGATGCTGTGTGAGCAAGGCATTTGGGGAAATCCTCATGCAATGGGGGCAGAGAGGCATAGAAGACTCTGAAATGATCAGCTGCACTGTGGGTTGTGAAAGGCCTGTAGGCCAGCCCGAAGAACTGGGCCTTGCAGCAGTGGAGAGCAAGAGGAGGGTTTCATGTCGGGGAGTGCCCAGGCCAGGGTGTGGGAGGGAAAGAGCCACCTTATCCTAGGAGCCCAGCACAAGGCCTGGCCCATTGCAGGCACCCAATAGATGCATACTGGCACTGCGGACAGAATATGGGCCACTGCTGATGTTAAAGATGGTGGCTGACATCACCCTATGACTAGGTTGGTATACTGTGTTAGCAAAAAATTCATTCCAAATTGGAAAAAAAAGGCAAAATCCAGATGTTCAAAAACACTGACAGGGCTTCTCTGGTGGCGCAGTGGTTGAGGGTCCGCCTGCTGTTGCAGGGGACACAGGTTCGTGCCCCGGTCTGGGAAGATCCCACATGCCGCAGAGCGGCTGGGCCCGTGAGCCATGGCCGCTGAGCCTGCACGTCCAGAGCATGTGCTCCACAACGGGAGAGGCCACAACAGTGAGAGGCCCACGTACTGCAAAATAAAACAAAAAAACAAAACACTGACAAAGACCGACAGTGAAACAGCCAGGGTTTCCAAACCAGGTGTGTTTGACACATTTCGGAACGAGGTGTTATTATCTCTTGTTTCCCCAAGTTGGGGCTGGGGGGAGCAACTCTTCCAGCAAATGGCTGACAACACTGGGAGGCAACTCAGTGTTTGCTGGTACCTGGAGTATAGCTGGGAATTAATTGTCCGTGAATGCGGAAACGCAGCCAAGTCCACACAGAGTGTTCCATGGACAGCATCTGCTCCCAGGAAGAAAGGAAGGAAGGGAGGGAGGGAGGGAGGAAGGAAAGAAGGAAGGAACGAAGGAAGAAAAGAAGAAAGAAAGAAAGAAAGAAAGAAAGAAAGAAAGAAAGAAAGAAAGAGAAAGAAAGAAAGTCCTGATTCCAATTAAAAGAAGAAAAAAGATGAAGACACCACCCAGCAGCTAATTACTGACAGACCAATGCCTGTGTTAGCTTGAATGCAAGAGCTGACATGATAGAATGTTAGCATCTCGCAATCTGCTGTTAATTAAACGTAGCACAAAGGCGCAGAGGAGCCGTACATCTGCTCACAGGATGCCGCATGGCTTGGGGAACCCTTGCTGTACCGCTTAGCCGCTCGCTCACCGGGGCTGGCATGGAACCCCCAGCCGGGGCTTGAGGGCAGGGGTGAAGGACTCTATGGTTGGAGGTTGGACGGCCCCAGAAGGAGTGACAGGTGGGCTTGAGCCTGCTCACCCAGATGCCCTCTGCAGATCCTGTGTGTGTGTGTGCCCAGCCAAGGGTTTCTCTGAAGGCGGAGGGGTCAGTTTGGTGGCCCTGCTTGAGAAGAAAATCTTAGCCGGAGAAACCTTTAAAATTTTAAGTTAGCAGTAAGAGCAAAATATTGGAAACAACCTAAAAGTTTCGTAGCGGGGCACTGTTTACATAAATTAAGGTGCATCCAAGCAGTGAAGGACTACTCAGCTGCTGACAAGAATGAGGCCAGGAGGATCTCCAAACTCAGATGCGGAAGTTCATAACCAGGGTCCGGAAGAGAATTAAGGGCCCTGTGAACTTGGCTGGGGGAAATTACATATTGATTTTCACTAACCTCTAACTATAATTCAGTGTTTCTGTCAATTATGAGTTCAGGCCACCAATCGCAGTAAAATTAGTAGTGACTTGGTCACCAATAGAAATCACAGATTTCCTCATATCACTTTACAATGGTTGCAAATAACTCAAAGTATCAATTATATCACTACTTAAAAACAGCTAATAGGGCTTCCCTGGTGGCGCAGTGGTTGGGAGTCCGCCTGCTGATGCAGGGGACACGGGTTCATGCCCCGGTCCGGGAAGATCCCACATGCCGCGGAGCGGCTGGGCCTGTGAGCCATGGCCGCTGAGCCTGCACATCCGGAGCCTGTGCTCCACAACGGGAGAGGCCACAACAGTGAGAGGCCCGCATACCACAAAAAAAAAAAAAAAAAGGGCTAATAGTATTAGACCCACCAATAGATTTTGTTATTTAATGTGTTAGTAAAGAAGTACATGTATTACTAAACCACAAATGTATTTCTCTATTTTGACAAGTATATTAAACATAATTGGTTTCCTCTGTAACCTTATGTGTTTTATTTTATCCATTTAAAGCACTGCTCTGAGAAGGGGTCACAGGCTTTTCCAGACTGACAAAGGGGTCCATGGCTCAAAAAAAGCTCAGAACGTCTGATCTGGTGTTAATGAAAAGAGAAATGTGCAGAGCACTGTGGATCATACACTACCGTTTGTGTTTTTAAAAAAACACATCAGTGGAACAGATTAGAGAACTAGGAAATAGGTCCACACAAATATGCTCAATTGATCTTTGACAAAGGTGCCAAAACAATTCGATGGAGGAAAGACAGCCTTTTCCACACACGGTGCTGGAGCAACTGGACATCCACAGGAAAACAAATGAAACTTAGCCTCACAGCTCGGACAAAAATTAACTCAGATGGAAAATGTAACACTGAATCTGAAAAACCTGAGTGGGCTGTATCAATATCAATATTCTGGTTATGATATTGTATGACTGAGGGAAACTGGGTAAAGGGCATGTGAGATTTCTCTGTGCTATTCCTCAGAACTGCATGTGAATCTATACTTATCTCAAAATCAAACTTCAGTTAAACAAACAATCAAAAAAGCTGGTACAAATCATCTCTGCAAGGAGACAGAAAAAAGAGGAGATGTCTCTGAGGAAAGAAACGAGAATGGGTAACAGAGGTGGTGAAAAACTAATCTGCTTCTGGCTTATACTTTTACCGTTTTCTTATATTCACAATTAATTATTTTAAAACAAAAATGAACAAAAAGTTTGGAGAAAAATAAAGAAATGAGCATGAAGAGAAATCATCCCGATGAAAATCAAAACTGTTTCCTAAGTTACATTTGAATTAAAAGCACCATTACTGGGCTTCCCTGGTGGCACAGTGGTTCGTGCCCCGGTCCGGGGGTTCGTGCCCCGGTCCGGGAAGATCCCACATGCCGCGGAGCGGCTGGGCCCGTGAGCCATGGCCGCTGAGCCTGCGCGTCCGGAGCCTGTGCTCCGCAACGGGAGAGGCCACGGCAGTGAGAGGCCTGCGTACCACACACACACACAAAAAAGCACCATTATTGATAATTTTCCTATCTACCTTGTGGAAGGGTATATATTTAAATTTTAATATACCTCAAGTACCCATTTTTTAAAAATCAACTTCACGCTTCTTTGCTCATTTTCAAAATGAAAATAAAAGGTCTTAATTAATTTTATTCCTTGTATAAGATCTGAGCTACGTTGTTCTTTGTGTTCAGCCTGTCCACATGCCTTGAAAGCAGCTAGGCTGGGTGGACTACAGCTGGGCAGCAAGTCTCGGGGGACCCATGAGTTCCCCAAGACTCCCAACTCTCCCTTGCTGAGAAGCAGGAGAGGCCAGTATGGTTGGGAACTTAGCTCTGGACTCAGGTGGAACTCAGATTTGATCCTGGCTCTGCCACTTATAGACTGTATGACCAAGAGCAGGAACTTAACTTCTGTGGGCCTCAGTTTTGCCATCTGTAAGATGGAGGAATTACGGTGCCTGCCTGGAGGAGTCGCTGTGAGAATTCACAGAGAGAATTGGTGGAAGCACTCATACAGTGCCTAGCACATGGGGAGCATCAGGAAACAAAGAGCCACAGCTGTTAGCCTTTGTGATTCTTAGCCTCCCGACACAGACTCAAAGAGGATGCTGCCTTCAATCATCTGACCACACGAGTTACCATATACTGTGCACTGAGAGGTGGCATCGAAGGCGTATTTCTCATGAGAGCTCCCTGCATCCTCAGCACAGCCCTGAGCCAGTGCTAAGAGGGCAAAGGGAGGCTCAGAGAGGTTATGTGATGTGCCCAAGCGCACACAGCTAGGAAGAGGTAAGGAGGAAGAGTGGAGCCCTAAGACCTTAGGCCTTGGCCAAGGAGAAGAAGCCACGGCTCATTCTAGGGCCTCTGAGCAGCTCTCTAGTAAGAGCGGCCTAGGTTCAAGCCCACCAAGACCACGGCGTCCAGGAGTGGAAGGAGCTGTGATAATCCCCAGGGCGGCAGGAGACGAGGGAGAGAACCTCGTCTCCTGCCCTAGACCCAGAAGGGCATGTTTAGTCTGCAGTAGATCCCTACCCCACTCTCCAGGAAAACTGGGAAGGTCAAGGTGGGAGGGCTTCTCTCCAGTAGGGTCTGGGGGGCCAAAACCTACAGGTGCAGCCTTAGAAGACACACCTCTGTCCTCCACTCTGGCCACAAAGAACAAGCCTTCTGTCAGTCCCAGCTCACACCATGGGGCTTGAGGTGAAGCCCAGGCCACAGCAGGGGCTCCAGCAACAGGAGGTGTTGACTGTCTTCTGGCCCAAAGACCCCAAGGGCCCTTTCCACACTGGTCACAACAATGCCTATTTTAGCATTCTCTCAGGAGGCTTTGGATGCCGGGGTCAGTGAATAGATTGAGCCAGTGGTTTTAGGAGGCAAAAGTCCTCAGGCCACTCTCTCTGTGCTGTGCTAGAATCTGCCCAGAAACGAGGGTGCGTTCAGGTAGTCTGTGTTCAAAAAAATCTCAAGATGGTAAGTCAGAGCTAAATGGATATTAACAACTCTGTAACTGGTGCCCAGGGATGTCGTCCTCTGTACGCCCACCTCGGCCACTTATAAGATGTGTGACTTTAGGCGAACACTATCCCTCTCTATGCCTCACTTTCCTTCATAAAACAGGGATGATATGGGCTTCCCTGGTGGCGCAGTGGTTGGGAGTCCGCCTGCCGATGCAGGGGGCACGGGTTTGTGCCCCGGTCCGGGAGGATCCCACATGCCGCGGAGCGGCTGGGCCCGTGAGCCATGGCCGCTGGGCCTGCGCGTCCGGAGCCTGTGCTCCGCAATGGGAGAGGCCACAACAGTGAGAGGCCCGCCTACCGCAAAAAAAAAAAAAAAAAAAAAAAAAAAAAAACAGGGATGATAACATACCTCTTCCCTGGGTTGCTGTGGGTATTAAATGAGGGAGGGGTGCAGGGCTTGGCACACAGCAGAGTTTCAGTAAAGGCTGACTCCCTGCTCCTCTGCCCCCGTGTGACGCCCGAGGAGATAGAGCACAAGTGTAAGGCAGAAACGCCGAGTGAGTGGCCACAGGCAGGGTAACTCAACCCTCCACCCAATAATGCACAAAATGACCCTGAAATTCTGCAACTGGTGCTGGATAACTGTAGTCCTAAGCAATGCTGAGCCCACCTGGGAGTGGGGACACAGAGACAAATGAGACCTTGTCATTGCCCCCCAGGAAGCTCACGGGCTTGTGGGAGGGACATCTACTCGGTGGGCTCAGTGTGATGGAGGGCAGCAGAGGGCCTGGACAGGCCCCATAGATCCTCCTAACTCAGGCTGAGGAGCCCTGGAGGAGGGGTCACCCGGACCAAGTCGGAAAGGGATAAGTAAAAGATGAGTTAGGTGAAGCTGGAAAGTCTAGGAAGAAGGCTTAGCGTGAGCCAAAGTGCAGAAAGGAGAGAAAGGGTGGGGGGATACGTCATGGGACACTGGGATTGGGGCTGGTGTCTGAACACAAAGATAGTAGAGCATCTATTTCAAGAGCAGGGCAGAGCGAAGGCGATTGCTGAGAGGTTGGTGATCATACAGCCCGGGGTAGGGGCTCATCATTTTGAATTACCAGGGAGATCCCAGGTCTCCTGGGAGCGCTGCACGCCTACTCCTCCAGCTGTGCTTGCGGAGTAGCAGCCACGGACCCGCGCGCTTCTGCGGAGGCCAGTCGCTAAGCAACAGGCCCCGCCCCTGCAGTTGTCTCGCCTCCACGCGCCCTCTCCCGGTGGCCCCTTGCCAGTGCATCCGGGGTCAGGGAATGCCGCCTGCTGCCTTCCAGAACGTTCTCCCAACTCATAGACAAGTCTTGGACGTTTCCGTTGAGCGATGGTGCCCCCGCCTACGGTCTCTGCTTCCAATCTTTTTCTGCCAGGATCTGGCTGACTCCACCCCTGCAGGACCTGGGCTGGGCCAGCCAGTGAGGGAGGCGGCCAGAGAGGCGGGCAGGCAGGTTGTGCCGAGAACATTGGTCTCAGAGCAGTAGGGAGCCATGGAAGGTGCATGAGCGGGACAGCGACATGAGCGGATCTGGTGTTTCAACGCTCACGCTGAAGCTGCTGGAGGACAGCCTTGTGGAGCAGGGCATTCAGGGAGCACGATTAAACTGATTGGAAAGGCTACAGGCAGCAGGGGTCAACTGCGCCCGCCAGGAAGTAACCATGGTGACGGCACACAGGAAAGGGCAGGCTGGGGCTCTCAGAACTTGGGGTTCACATCAAGGGGAAGGGAGCTAGGCAGGGTTCCACCCTGCCCCATAGCTGGTCTTTTCAGCCCCAGCAGGCACCCTCAAGGCTGCAGGAAAGATGCTGACCAGTCTCTAAGACTCGTCAGTTCACAGGTCTGCAGGACAACTGAGCGATCCTCCCCTTCCAGGAGTCCTCTGGACATGGATCCCTGGAGGACCAGGGAACATTGCTCTTCTCCACAGGACAGAGCTTCCCACCTCAACTCTGTGAGCAGGCTAATTAAACATTGGTCTGGCATGGTGTGGAGTCCCTGTGGTCACAGGCTGCCTCTTACTTGTGTGTGTTGATCAGAAATGCAAAAACAGCTTTATGGATTAACGCAGTTTGGTTGAAAAATCTTTCAAAGCATGGGGTCTACGATAAAGCAAAGTGATGAAAAATTAGGGTCACTGATCCAGCCCCACCTGGCCATACTGTCAGAAGGTCACAGGTCCAGTGAGGGCAGAGTTCCGCCAAGTGGAACCAGACGCCGGGTCTTCTCCCACCCTCCTGGGGTTCCTGCAGCCCTGTGGACCCAGGGGCAGCACCAGCATTGGGGTGGCTGATAGCTTTAGCCTCAAAGCCAGGCTAGTCCAAAATCGCTGCATCACCAGGTCCAGACTGAAGCCAGTGTGACCTGCAGGCCTCAGTATGCCTGGTTCTGCTCTGCTGAAAGCACTGTCTATAAAGCAGTAACTGAAAAATTCCTGACTGTACTTGCTCCAGTACCTTCCAACAGAACAGGCCCAGGCCCTTGAACTCCAGCCACCACACTGATGTCGAGAGAACAGTTAGAATATCACTTCTCAGTGTTCTTCCTGCCACCTGTCCTAAGATGCCTGGCCCACAGGCAAGACAGGAGGCAGGTCGGCCTAGTTTCCTGGGTGCCAATCCTTCCCAGACAGAGAACAGGACACCGTCCCTCACCCTCAAATCTGTCACTCCAGGTCTCCTACCCTTTCTACCTCCCTCCCGAGAATGCCTACCCTCAACCAACTCATTCTCTCACTTGGAGATGCAGTCAAAGCCCCAATTTTTCCGGAAGGCTTTCTCTCCCCCACCCCCACCAACAGCCCCTTTACCTCTCTCTGTCCCATGGCAATCCCACTGGACTGTCTATTTGTCTGTTTGTCCCACTAGATTCCATGCTCCTCATGGGCAGAGCTGATTGTCAGGTTCTGAATCCGGCAGAGATGCAGGATGCTTTTTAAATGACAGAGGAAGTGAAAACAAGGGAAGAGAACCAGGACCCTAAAACACAAAAATGGGATCAAGTTCTGTTTTTTAAAACCATGTCACTCGGCAGGGACCATGAAAGGAGCTAGGGAAGAGAAACTAAAAGAAATCTTTACATTTTATGTGTCTGCATCAAATTTCCTTAAGAGGTCTCTACTGCTTAAAATAATAACAATACTGATAGTAAAAAACCTACTAGCCTGGTCCAAGGCTCTCACTTGGTAACTGAAGTAAAGGAAGGGCCTTGCCTAACTACACAGAAAGAGCAGGCCAACGGGCCACGAACCCCAGCTCCCGACTCCCCTACCCAATGCTGCCCTCCACAAAGATTTAAAGAGACGATAAACCTTCCACAAGGATTTCTACTGCCAATTTTATTTCAATAGTCAACTGTTCCCAGAGAAGAAACTCCTGGTGCCACAGGTGATGCGGAAGAACCATCCTGTTCTCTGAGAACTGCATCAGCACTTATGAACAGGCTACTTTTTAAAGCTAGCAATCACTATAAAAACACTAAATAGTCAAACTTTAATAGATTTTTTTAAACCAGAAATGATGCCTATAATGGCTTAAACTTCACGGAGAACAAGTGAAGCAGCCCTAGCGGCCAGAAGGCTTATAGTAAAGGCTGGAGAAGGAGCGAGGGGCAGTGGCCAGGCTGACTGTGGGGGACAGAGCAGCAAGGAAGGATGCTGCAGAACCTGCTGTCAGCACCCTGGTCCTGGCTGCTCGTGCCATCCTGGATGTGCTGGACGCCTGATGTCTGTGTGGCCCCCAGCTGGGGACCAGGGAGAGGCAGCGGAACCAGAAGGCTGGAGTAGATGGTGCCTCCTGTCCTGGAGCGGGACCTAAGGAAATCAGAGGCTGCCTCTGGGGGCGAGTCTGATAACAGCAGCACAAACCAGAGATGGTTAAATTCATTCCTTAACGTGAGCTTCCACCAGTCCCCCACTCCTTACAGCCCTGGCTCTGCCCTCCAAGCTCCTTTTCAACCGCCTGTTATCTCAGGATTGAGAGAACTTTAGCAATCACCTTCCTTCCTCCAATCTTGAAATGGGAATTAACTGTCATCTTACGCCTATCACTATCCTTCCTCCCTACACATCACTGAACAGAGACAAGAAAATCATTGCTGTTAACACCCCCAAGGCCCCACTCTGCTGGCCTGAGGGCCGGGGCCTAGCCGGACTGCTCCTGGGACTAAGGCTGGCTGGGCTCCCACGGCCCCTCCGCATCCTGGTCATCTGTGAAGGACAGAGAAGAGGGGCTGGATTCAGCAAGAGGAAAAATTACCTGTTTTCAGATGTAAGTTTTCTCGAAGGCATTCCCATCATTCCCAGTCCCTACGGAGAATTAGTTATTCCCACAGCCACCTTTAATTTGCTAGGAGTCAGGACACTGGAATTCTAGCCCTGGCCACATGACACAGACTCAAGTTCAAACTCCAGCTCTGCTTGTCACAAGCTGGGTGGGAGGAAGCAAGCTACTCCCAGCTGTGAACCTCAGTTTCTCCTTCTCCTCAGCTTCTCCTTCTGTCAAAGGAGATGATGCCATACTTTGCAGCATCAGGGGATTAGGTGAAACACTAAATGAGAACGAACTTTTACTACCGCCTTTATCGTTTCAGCCATCTTCAGGATGGCCTCGTGAAGTAAGGGACCCTCATTAGTCCGCTTGTACAGATACTGAAACTGAGGCACGCAGGAGTGAATTAACGTGCCCGAGGTCATACAGTTGGCAAGCGCTGGAGTCAGGACTTATACCCAGGCTGTGCGGCACCAAGCCACACTGCACCATCTGCCCAGCTAACAGATCTAGGTGTTGCACACACAGCAAGTGTACAATAGGCCTCAGTTTCTTTTCCTGTGGAGCCTCAGGGGAGGATGGAAAGGGTTAAAAAAAAAAAAAAAATCCTAGAACCTTTAAAGCTGCAAGGGCCCTCAAAAGAAAACCCAAAGCATTTTCACATCCAGAGTTGCAGTTGACCCTCACAGTAACCCTGTGACAGGGCCTGTTTTACAGGTGAGAAGACTGAGGTCTAGAGGAGGGTGTGAGTGCCCAAAATCACCAAGTGCACCAGTGGCAGAGCTGTGAAGGGCAGGTCCTCTCCAGAGTGGCCTGGGGGAGAGGAATCATCCCCACCAGCCCCCAAACTGGCTCCAGCTGCTGCTCCAGGCTCAGCACGTGCTGTTTCCCCAGCCAGAGAGGCCCGGCACCTCTGGTCTTCTGAACACACCACATGCGTGCCATCCTCCAAGTCTCTGCCCACGGGCACTGCTAAGGTGAGGAAATTAGCATTGGACCTGGAGCCAGGCAGAGAATTCTGTTGAAATCTGAGCTCCGCCATGGACATATAGGAGAACCTCTCAGGGTTCTGTCGGCTTCCTCACCTGAGAATGGGGACCCACCTCCCCTAGATGATCACGGATGGAATTTAGGGAGGGGTGCAAGGAAGAGCTTACCCAGGGCCCAGCACATTTAAAATTCTGTTCTCCATTTCCCTTCTTTGCACATCCATTTCGCAGTAGGGCCCCCTTCCTCCAGAAAGTCTCCCTGGCCCCTCAGCAGCTGGAAGGTGGGGGCTCACTCACCAGTGTTCTCCTTGTCCGGGTCAGACACGATGGGCAGCGAGGACGACGGGGGCGGCGGGGGCACGCAGTGGAGCAGGTACCGCGGGGGTAACTGGGCCGGCGGCAGCAGGTAGTAGCGGGTCTGGAGGTCTTCCACTGGCTTCTCCACCTGTGGGGCGCACACAGCAGAGAGCCAGAGGGGAGAGAGTTGGCCAGAAGGGCCAACCCAACGTTCATTCTCCTGAACGGGGGGCTCCCCGTGGGGCAGATTCACCTCCATGGCCCAGACACCGGGGCACAGGGCGCCCAGAACAGGCTGCTTGGCAAGCACCTGCCAGATGACTGAGGCAAGAAGGAACAAAGGCACACCTCAGATAAGCCCGGGAGCAGGCGCACTTGCACAGGTCCACAACCTCCTTCCATCCTTACCACCCTAGGAGGGAGGTTCTATTACTATCCTCACTGTGGTGACCCAAAACTGCATCAGTGAGATGAAGGTACAGGCCCAGGGCCACAGAGCTGGTGAGTGGCAGAGGCAGAACTGAATCCCGAGTCGGCCTGACCCCACTGCTTTGCAATGGAGAAGGATCTGCATGCATCCCGACTACGTGTGGTCCCACCTTCCCCACGTGTAATGACTCAGACTCCAGGGTCGCTGGGCCTGGGGGGTGTCCCCCTTCTAACCGGACAGTGTCGTGCAGCCGTTTCTGAGGCAAGGGCAGCTGGGTGACCTCAGCAAAGTGGCTTCGGCAATCAGCCCTTCTGTATTTCTGTTCCTTCTCCAGAAGATGGAAGCTCACCCCACATCACAGGACCCCAAGGCTGGAATGAGGGGACGTGGAGGGGTGATGACTACACAGCTCAGAGAAACTTAACTGGAAAGACATGAATGTGATAGAAAATTATGAATTTCAGGTGTGGGTCCTATTGTTTACTTCTCCATCCAGATGCTTCAGAGCAGCCCTTCTTAAGCTGTGCTCCAGAGAACTCTGGTGTCCTACAAGGTATTTCTAAAAGTGCTCTCAACAGTGTTCTTTGTCAAGGGAGTTTGAAAAACACTGCATACCACCTCCACACTGGTGAGTCACACACAAGCATATTAAAGGCCTCGAGGCAGTCTGCAAAAATCTCCTTAGGTTAACCGAGCACTTCCTAACTTAATTTGACCACAAGGAAGGGAAGATAAGCCCACTTTTGAGTACCTGCCATGTCCCAGACCCTGTGCCAGACACTTTGTACGCACTCACACCTTATTGCTGGAATCTATCAATGGCCCTATGAGATAAGACTCTCACCCCCATTGTACAGATTAAGAACCCAAGCGAGGTCCTCAGAGGTTAGGTGACATCCCCAGGCCATGTGGCCAGTAAACAGCAGAGGTAGGATTGGTCTTTAGGTCTGTGCGATTCCAGGCCTGTGCTCTTTTGTGGGAAGAGAAAAGAGGAAGCAAAGAAGTAACAGGTGGGGCAGGACAGGAAGAGAAGGTGGAAGGTGGCTCGGGGCATATCTAGGAGGCTGAGCAGGGGCCAGGAGGACAACGATGAAAGCAATTCATAGGCTCTTGGGTTCGAAACAGCTTCACAAATAAATGCCTGGTCCTCTATCCAGACATGAAGCGGGTGGGAAGGGGGGTTATTAGTGCTTTAATTCCAAGCTGCTCAGCATAGTCTCTCCCTGGACCACAGCTCCTGCCTGGGGCTTGTGGTGGCAGCTCAGGCCCAGATAAAGCAACTGAGATCACACTCCTAACAAAGGCCGTCTGGCAGGCCTGTCAATCAGAGCCCTGCCCCGGATGCCAGGCCCCAGGCTTCTGTGTGAGCAGACGGTGGGTGTGTGCTCCATTTGGCCAAGGTCCCTCTCTTTGTGTGGAAGCTAGAGACGCCGTGCTCTCCCTGGGCTGCAATGGGGTGGCCCAAATTTCAGGCAGGTTAGGGGTGGAGGTGAGAGTCAAGGGCCATGTTTGCTCTGCCTCTGTCCTGGCTCTGTCACTGACCAGCTGTGTAATCTGAAACCTAGTCCCTCACTCCCCAGTCCTGTGACCCTGGACAAATACATAACTTCTTGGGGCCTTCTTCCTCTGCCCTACAATGAAATAACATGCACCTCGAGGGCTGACATAAGGGTCAGTAGACACCCTGGAAATGATCAAGACCAGGGGTGTTCCAACTTTTCCCCCTTGAATGAATGGAAAATGATTTCTAAATAAAACTTTAAAAGATCTGTAACAGACAGAGGAGATGCTGCTGAGGTGAAGCAGGAGTGGGGATCCAGCCCCTGCGTGCCTGACCTGCCTGGTCACAGCTGGAAGGAACCCTACTGAACCAGCTAATGACCTGTGGCTAATGACCTCATTATGTAAATGCCAAGCTTTTATCCTTTCTCTTACTCACTTCCCACATTAAACCAAAGAAGCCTACCCTCTACTCGCTCTTCTCCACCCTCCACCCAAGGGAAACATCTCTGTAACACCCAGCGTTAGGCTTGTAGCTCTGAGAGAGACAGTAAAGGTGACAGTGGTCTACATTTCCCTGAACTTGAACTGCGTCTGAGCCAACCTCCCCCACAGGTCCAGCCTTATGGGGTCAAAGTCAGGACTGGTCACCCAGGCCTCTCACTATCCTGCAGTCCTGATGGCCCTCAGTGCTTGCCAAAAGGGAGACGGGCAGAAGGAGCTGGTAACCAAGGCCACAAAACCTAGTCCCCCCACCCGTATCTCACACAACGGTTCTGACTTTTACACATCCAGCACTCAAAACTCCAGGCTCAAAAGCACACCAGTTAGTAGCCAACCACTGATCTTATAAAAGGATTAAATTTCATCCATTCTTTCAACAAATATCTCCTAAGGTGACAGGTGTTTGGGGAAGGTTTCCATATTTTTCATGACTAAGCTTAAATGCCACTTCCTTCTGAAAGCCCTCTGCCGTCTCCGGTGGGATATACCTTTGGGGCAGGGGACCTACGTCTGCTCCTGGCTCTGCCCTCAAATGTGTGGCTCCAGGAAAGTGATATTTCCTTTCTGGTACCCAGCAAAATGAAGGGCCCTTCTAGCACTGGCATTCCATGGGTCAAGGCTGGTGGTCACTCAGTGTTACTGTGTGGCGGTTCCTCAGGCTCATTTGAAATGTGTCTGTATTCCTTCTTGCCTGAGCTCCCCCCGGAGCCTTTTAACCCGCGCCACAGCCCAGGCTGACTTGTCTACATGTGTACAGACTTGGCTACACATGTGAATTCCCAGAGGCGTACACAGTACAAGGTCAATGCTGTATCCTTCTGACCAGTGCCCAGGGCCTGGTACAGAGTGGGCACAATGGCTGGCTTCCTGGGACTGAGGGTCTGTAAAAGCAGCCAGGGTAACTGGGGTAAGGAGGAACCTCGAAGAGTCAGGGATGGTACTCACCAAGCCTGCTCCATTGTAGTGGCTGCAGGACACATGCTGGAAGCCCTGCTGCAGGGGGACCCGCGGGGTAAGGGATGCATCCTGATAGCCCAGCAGGAACGGGTGGTAGGGGTGCACGCTGGAGCAGTTGTGGTACAGCTTGGAAGGCTCTCTTTCCAGGTACTCAGACCCCACCACACGATCTGAGTTGACGCTCAGAGGGGGCCCTGAAAAGGGACACAATGAGGGAAGTGTTAAAAACACACAGAGCTAGGAAACAGGGCATCACATTACTGTCTGGAGGTAGCAGTACAATAAACACTCATATCCATTTACAGAGAACTCCCACATCCATTATGCTTTTGACCCTCCCTGCTCTTTAAACCCTTCACCCATGTTCCACTCACTGTTCTTAGGAAAAGTCCTTTGGCACAGCCACGAAGCCCCATGTGGGCTAGTTCCTGCCTCCACTCCAGCCTCCTCATTCCCGAAAATCTAGCAGCTCCTTTCTCCTCCACCTCAGGGCCTCTGCAGATGCTGTTCCCTAAGCTTGGAAGGCTTTTTCTCCTGACCCCACTCTGCCTCCTGAAGTCCCCAGTACTCAGCTCCTAATCTTCCTTCTGACCACAACTAAACCATCGATTATTAGAGCTCTATACACCAATCTGTGCGACTCTTTGATCAGTGGTGTCCCTCTCCCCGGGACAAGATCCTTGAGGGCAAGGAATCTGACTCATCCTTTTCATCATTAGTGTCTGACACATGGTGCTCAGGGCTCAGTCCCTGTTCTTTGAGAGATGGAACAAAGAAAGGCACTGTGGGGCTTCCCCGGTGTCACAGTGGTTAAGAATACACCTGCCAACGCAGGGGACACGGGTTCGAGCCCTGGTCTGGGAAGATCCCACATGGCGTGGAGCAATTAAGCCCGTGCGCCACAACTACTGAGCCTGCGCTCTAGAGCCCGCATGCCACAACTACTGAGCCTGTGGCTCCGCAACAAGAGAAGCCACCGCAGTGATAAAACCATGCACCGCAACGAAGAGCAACCCCCGCTCGTTGCAACTAGAGAAAGCCCGGCCACAACAACGAAGACCCGATGCAGCCAAAAATAAATAAATGAAAGGAAGGAAGGAAGGCACTGCGTCCATGGAAAGATATCGTTCTCCTAGAATTGCTGTTTCAGATCTGTCTTCCCCATCTAGTTCTCTGGGGACCTATATTTTCCTAGAATGCCCCAGAAGGCAGAAACGGGCTTCAGAGAGCATCAGGCCAATCCCCTTAGCATACAGAGGGGAGAGAGCGCCACAGAAGGAAGGAGCTTGCCTAGGGTTACAGAGTGAGCAGGCCCCCAGCGTCCTGACTCAGACTTGCGCTCTTTCTACCACACTGCCATAGATAAAACCAAGAAGACACGTGTCTGCACCCAAAACGAGCCCCTTTAAAAAAGCTTCAAATGTACACGTGACTTGAAATTGTAATAGTGAAAGCCACAAGACCTAGGGAACAATGTAATTTATGCATATGGGGGGAGGGGAGAAAAAACAGGCAACAACAATCATCTCAATAGACTGTCCTCCTGTAGTGTGCAGAGCTCGCATTCCCACCCACGCCTGGGAAAGGGCTGGAAGGGCTGAACAGACAGACCCATTGGGGCAGGGAATGGGTGAGGCTCGGGGCCTCTAGGGCACAGAAACGGAGGGGACGGTGCGCAGGCGCAGTCTTGTTGCGCTAGCCCACCCACAGGGACGTCCTGGGGAGGAGCCTCCAGCCCAAGAAAAGGGCGGGAAGAGGCGCGCAAGCGCAGTATGGTCAGGCTTCCTCGAGCCTCTCCGTGGAGGGGGAGGGGCAGCAAAGTCGACTGGGAGCCATTTTTTTCCTTTCAGGATGGAAACGCAAAAAGCTGTAGCTAAATGTTAAAAGCCCTCAGAACCACCCATTCCTTTCTCTCTTTTACCTTCTTGCAAAAAGGCACCGAACCCAAATGACTACTCAGAAAAGGGTATCCCAAAGCAAGGTTACCTCTAGAAAGCATCTTCCCCACCCCCACCCCTTCCCCGCGGGATTCGAGTGGGCCTGGGACGCCGGCGTGGGGAGCGGGGAGGCGGCAGCCTGGAGAGGAACCAACAGCAGGGCAAGGCCGCGCGGGGCCCGCCCGGGAATCTTACCGAAGTCGGCGAATGGCGGGCTGAGCACCGGCCGAAGCGGCCTGCTCAGCTCCAGGCGGCTGGGGCAGCCCCGGCCAGCGGCCTCCGCCCCGAGCTGGGGCCTCAGAGAATTGGGCATGGCCGCGGCGGCTTGTTTGCTCGGCCCCACGTGGCCGCGGCCTCCCAGAACTGGCTGGAAGGTGCTCGGGCCGGGGCTCCAGCCCTGCTGGGGTCTCTCGAGGAAGCAGGCGGCCGCGCGGCGCTCGGGGCCCGGGTGCGCGTCTCCCGAAGCGGCAGGCGGAGGCAGCGGGCGTAAGCTTGAGCCTGGGACAGCGGCCGTGTCCCCGGAGGCCGGCTGGGGCCCTTGAGCGCACAGGGCCACCTCCTGCTCCTCCTCGGAGACTTGCTTCTGGAGTACCTGCTGCGCGGCCGTGATCTTCTGGCGCTGGGTAATCAGGTAGCACTTCTTGCAGGTGCACTGCTTCCAGCGGCACTTGCCCGCGTGGCCCTTGACGGGCACCAGGAAGCCATGGTTCCGGCACCGGGAGCACCTGGGGGCGCGCAGCATCTTGTCGGCCAGCTTGGCAAGGTCTGCCTCCATAGCACAACCGCTGCCTCTGGGAGCTGCAGAGCGAGTGGAGCACGGATGAGCAGTGCCCCACGAGTCGCTGGTGCTGGGGACTTTGGATACACTTGTAACAAAGCGACTCCCAGTGCGTCCCAGGAACTGCAGCAAGACCCTTGCATTTTCCCTTTTTTGGGTGCAAAATTTGGAGAGTTTCTATCCCTTGGTTAATAAGATGCAAGGGATTGGGTTGAATAAGTTCTTCATGTAATGCTATTGCATATATGTCATCTGGATTATCTGACGCTTTAGGCATTTAATTTCCAAACTCTCTATTCCCGCCATCCCACAGACAGAAGCTATTTCGTAGTTTCAAAAAAAAAAGGCGGAGTGATATTCAACGGTGCACAGATTTAAAGCTCCAGAGGAACGTATAAACCAACCCATTCCGGTAGAAAAGCATTCCAAAAGGCAAACCGTGTTTCTCCTTCCAAAAGCTGCTGCTTCTGCTGAATTTAATTTGTCTCCCCTGCAGGGAAGCAGCCGTTCACAGCGATGCTTCCAGAATATTCTCAAGAGCTCAGTGCAGCGTGATAGCTGCTCAAGGGTGTGCCCTATAGTAATTCCCATTTTTTAAGTCTTATTGGTATAGGAATGCATTTCTGGAAGATGGCATATTGCTGTTGTTGATGCCTTCCAAAGTGAAGCATACTTAGAATGCTTTAAAGTAAAATAGACTTAGGATATTTTAGCATGAGCTTGAACCATTGCTTAACTGTGCCATGAATTTAGTTACCTCTGTAAAACAACCCAAATCTCGGGACACCTAAAAAGTTGCCACAAACTTCATAGCTTCCCAAGACTACTAAACTAATTCATTTTTTTGTTTTATAGAAATTTGTGACTCCGTGAGGTCTTCCCCCGCCCCCCTTAGGTCCAAAAAAGAAAGAAAAAAGCTTGTGATCATAGGATCAATCATTTTCTTTAAGGAGGTAGTTATGGTTAATACCTGGTGAAAACGTGTGTATTTTTAACTGCCCTCTCTCTGAAGTTCTCTCTTTCGGGTAGCAGAATGGTAGAAGCTGAGAGCCAAGGCCTGGTGTCCACCTTGATCTTCCTGAGCCTCTGGTTGCAGCTGTATTTTGTATTTCTCACCAGCTGCCTGACAATAGGAAGTGGTTGCCAGTCTGAGGCTGATTATGTACTGGAAAGCTGAAAAGAGGTTTCTAAAATCTTTTTCTGCTTTAAGGAAATATATTCCTCGGGCTTCCCTGGTGGCGCAGTGGTTGAGAGTCCACCTGCCGATGCAGGGGACACGGGTTCGTGCCCCGGTCTGGGAAGATCCCACATGCCGCGGAGCGGCTGGGCCCGGGAGCCATGGCCGCTGAGCCTGCGCGTCCGGAGCCTGTGCTCTGCAACGGGAGAGGCCCGCGTACCACACACACAAAAAATATATATATTCCTCATCTTAATAAGAGGGCAAAAAGTATATTCTTCCTGTATTATTTGGCCCTTTAGGAATTTCACTGGTAATTTAAATCCATTTAAAGAGATCTAGGTTTGTCTTTGCTTTGCTCTAACACCCTGTATCTTAATTTTTGATTTAAAAAATATGGTCCTATAGATACAAGGACAGGCAAGCTCTTTTTCTGACTCTACTCAATTCAGAATGTCTAACTTTTTCACCGACCTTGTCAATTGAAAATGTTACTTAAAAATCATATTTTCAATACTACTGTCAAAAAAACTGGGGCATAAGCTGCATTGTTTCATTATGCTGCAAATTATAAGGTCATTTTCTGCATTATCAAATTTAAATTTTAACATCAGGTGACATCAGCTGGTAAGGCCTAAACAAGAAAACTACTCTCATTTACACTTTCATGCTTGACCACCCAAGCTCTCTTCATTTTCCTATTAATGATTTAAAGGAAAATCCTATTCAAAGACAACATTTGAATTAACTTATTTTAGCCTTGTTAAGGACAAAATGCTTCCATATCTATTTCATAACTTTAGGGGCAAAATTTACCCAAGGTGATGTGAATTTGCATAGTGCTTTGAATTAATAAACAACCATATGTCTTTTTAATCAGTAGTCACGTTATAAGATGCAGAAACCTCATAAAGTAAACAAATAAGAAACCTTATATAGTAAACCTCAGAAACCTTATATAGTAAACAAATAAGAAAAAAATATACTAGTTTATTTCTCTCTTCCCCGCAAAGTCTCAATCTGTGTAGGTAAATTCCAACAGAGCTTTATTTATTTCACTCTTGGAAATTCAGGCAAATTGATAGTTTTGTTTTATTTAGGTTGATGACTGATTACTCCTTAGGCTGCTGCTGCTAGATAGAAATAGATATACTTCTTTAAATTATTATTTAAAAAGATGGTAAGATGTAAAAGTGAAAAACTGGAAGTCAAAGAAGGATGAGAGCAGTAAGTACATAGTAGACCCCTTCCTTCCCCACACCTAAACCTTTGGATGTTATGTTTAAGAAAGTCTGCATCATTGTAAGCAGTAGTTTATAAAATGACAAGTTATAGTTACTGGGGAGTCACCAGTTTGACTAGTTAACCACAAAGGGGCTGGTTGATGGGCATATCTGAGTTCCAGCTTTAGATATGGCTGTATTTTCCTCGGAGTCCCAAATTTCCTACTTTGAATGATGCCTCTTCTCTTCTGTTAATATGATTGCTATTGGTACTGTTTAATTCATATTCATTTTAAAGAGCCCTGTATTATGCAGTACACAGGGGTATCATTTATAATCATTAAATATTGCATGCACTATAATGTTTCTTCACTGGTAGCACACAGGAGTAAGGAAGGGCTTTTTTGCCTATAGCATCTTTCCCCCAGCGGCTATAACCTAGATATCTAATATCTTCTTCTTCAGGCTCTCTCTAGTGAGCAATGAAAACTTTATTGAAGATTTTGTAGGGGATAGAGGGGAGGATTTACATGACACATCCTACAGCAGATGCTTTAAAATCCTGCCTTAGCGTTTCT